>NW_007247756.1:41940-83380 GCF_000164805.1 Carlito syrichta | reverse complement strand
AGGCATGCACTACCATGCTCGGCTGATTTTTTGATTTATTGTAGAGATGAGGTCTCGCTGGCCGGGCGGGTCTCGAACCCACTCACTTCAGCCTCCCAAAGGCGCAGGATTACAGGCTGAGCCACCGAGCCCGGCTACGTATTTTGAATCTCTTCATCTTTTCATATGACTGGGATTTATGTCATTTTGAAGTTACTGTATTGCTAACATTGTTTTTGGCAGATATTAATATAGTTACTAATGTTCTCTTGTGATTAGCATTTTTTTATCCCTTTATTTTCAACCTTTCAATATCTACATATATATGTTATATATATATATATATATATATATATATATATATATATATATAATTTTTTTTTTTTTGAGTTGGAGTCTCACTCTGTTGCCCAGGCTGGAGTGCAGTGGCACACTCAAGGTCATCCCAGTGTCAATCTTTTGTGCTCCAGTGATCCTTCTGCCTCAACCTTCCAAGTAGCCAGAACTACAGGCGAGCGCTACCATGCCCAGCTAATTTTTTTTTTTTTTGAGTTGGAGTCTCACTCTGTCACCCAGACTGGAATGCAGTGGCACGCTCCTGGCCACCGCAGCCTCAACCTGCTTGGCTCCGGCGATCCTTCCGCCTCAGCCTTCCAAGTAGCTGGAACTACAGGCGAGCACTATCATGCCCAGCTAATTTTTGATTTATTGTAGAGATAAGGTCTCACCAAGTTTCCCAGATGGGTCTCGAACCCACGGGCTCAGACAATCCATTCACCTCAGCCTCCCAAAGCGTGGGATTACAGGCTGAGCCAGCTAATTTTTTATTTATTGTAGAGACGAGGTCTCGCCAAGTTGCCCAGGCTGGTCTTGAACCTGTGGGCTCAGGCAATCCACTCACCTCGGCCTCCTAAAGTGCTGGGATTATGGGCTGAGCCATCGAGCCCAGACTTTTTTTCTTTTTCTTTTTTTTAGTCGGAGGTCTCACTCTGTCATCCAGGCTGCAGTGCAGTGGCACACTCACAGCTCACCGCAGCCTTGACCTCCTGGGCTCAAGTGATTCTTTCACCCCAGCCTCCCAAGTAGCTGGGACTACAGGCGTGCACCATCACATCTTGCTTTTATTTTTTTAGAGATGGGATCTCGCTATGTTACCTAGGCTGTTATTGAACTCCTGGGCTCACGCAATCCTCCCACTTTGGCCTCCCAAGTGCTGGGACTACATGCATACATCACCACGGCCAGCTAACTTTTAAAAATTTTTTTATCGAGACAAGGTCTTACTATGTTTCCCAGGCTCGTCTAAAACCCCTAGGCTCAAGCAATTCTCCCTCATCAGCCTCCCAAAGTGCTGTGATCACTTGTGGTGAGTCACTGAGCCTGGACTACTTTAAATATATTTTATTCAGCATTTTTCAGCAGGTTGACTGTTAAAATCTATCCCAGTGTTCATAGAAACGGAATCCCTGTGTGTATAGGATGTCACAGCACACACACTCCTATATTTCCCTTCCGCCTGACCAGCTAGCTGGGTCGTGGAGCCTTTGGGTCCCACACGCTAGGACTGGATGTCATTGTCATCTTGTCCAGTAGCCAATGCCTTTTTTTGAAACCAGTTCCTGGGTGCCCAACCCTCCACCATACAAACAAGCAAATTCAGCTGTGAGCTCACCGGCAGGCCTGTTCCCCAGGAGATACCATGTGGGCCGGGCTTCTCCAGAGAAAGATGAGGGACCCGGTAGGGGCAGAGCCAGAACCCAACCTGAGAGTGACCCTGGCAGGTGAGTTTGCTGGTGATGAGGCCTGAGAGGGACCCCAATAACAGGAATCAGGTCAGGTTAGCCGACCGCAGCTGTAGCTGGGAATCCAGGCTAGGGTCCAGCTGGGCTATCGGCAGGTGGGGAGTGTTTTGGGGATTGCTGGGGTGATCAAGGGTCAAAGCTGCCCCCACATGTGACCTCTGCCAACAGCCCTCCCCTCCTGTCCTCTCTGTCCCTCCTGGACAGGTCTCCTTTCCTGCTGGCTGGGCCCTGGCTGTGGCAGGGTGAGGTGGTGGTGGACTTCCCAGTGAGTGCACCCTTGCCAGCTTCCCAGGGGCACCCAGATTCCACCATGGGATGATCACCCCTGCTAGGAACATTGGTGAAATGAAAGACTTTCTTTATTCAAGGAAACCATCCACTTCCCTGCCCTCTACGCCGGCTTCTTTTCCCTCTGGAACCTTCTGGGCGGTTGGTCCTACCTGGGGCTCCAAGTTCCAGATATATGGGTTAGCTCCTTGCCCACGTGTCCAGACACTCACGCACAATTCACACCTTAAGTTTGACATGTTTAAAGCCCAGCTCCACATCTTCTTCCAAAAGCATCGTGTTCTTGTTCACTCATTCACTCACTTACTCATTTAACTAGATACCAGGCTCCAGGGACTTCACTAGGTATCATAAAAGAATCATGAGCAAGATACATGCAGGGGGACCCCCCCAAAAAAACCCAAATTATCTTTTGAGAGGTGGGCTCTTTGTAGAACACTCGGAATTTGTTCCTCCAGATCAAACGGTCCACCAAAGTTGTTTTTTTTTTTTTTGAGTTGGAGTCTTACTCTGTCACCCAGACTTGAGTGCACCCGGCCACCGCAGCCTTGACCTGCTGGGCTCCGGCGATCCTTCTGCCTCAGCCTTCCGAGTAGCTGGAACTACAGGCGCGCGCTACCATACCTGGCTAACTTTTTTTTTTTGATTTATTGTAGAGATGAGGTCTTGCCAGGTTGCCCAGGCGGGTCTCGAACCCGCGGGCTCAGGGAATCCACTCACCTCGGCCTCCCAAAGTGCTGGGATTACAGGCTGAGCCACGAGCCTGGCTTACCAAAGTTTTTACCTGGAAGTTTTGAGAAGGTTGCATCACGATTTGCAGAGGAAATATCCCGAGTTATGGCCAACAGGTGTCTGGTTCTTCTACCATGACAACACACCTGTCTCCACCGTGCTGAGCATGCTGCAGTTTTTGACCAAAAACGGGCTGACCCCCATGCTCTGGCCTCCCTATTCACCCGATCTCACCCAAAAGACTTTTCATTGTGTCCAACGATCAATTGTGTGAGTGTGAGCCAGCTCTTCCACAGAAACGGAACCAGCAGGATGCATGTGTAAATACAGAAAGATCTGCCTTAAGGAATTTGCTCAGATGGGTATGGAGACTGACAAGTGCAACATCTTCAGGGTGGGTGCACAGGCTGGGGTGCTAGGGGGGAGCCAGGGTCTCCGGTCAAGACTGAAAACCATCTGCTGGTAGAGGTCCTTTTGCTCTGGGTAGCTGGGACTGTTCGATGCAGGCCTTGAGCTGGTTGGGTGAGGCCAACACACATCATGGAGGTCATCCTCCTTTCTCAGATCCACTTATGCAGATATGTTCATCTCGTCCTAAAACACCCTCACAGAAATATCCAGAATCATGCTTGACATGTGCCTGGGCCCTGTGGCCCTGTCAAGTTGCCACAGAAAATTAAGCATCACAATGAGGAAGGATAGGATATTTTTAAACTTTCAAGGGCTGGGCGTGGTGGCTCTCGCCTGTAATCCCATCACTTAGGGAAGCTGAGGGAGGAGGATTGCTTGAGTCCAGGAGTTTGAGACCAGCCTGGGCAATTTGGCGAGACCTCATCTCTACAATAAATCAAATAATTAGCCAGGCGCCTGTAGTCCCAGCTGCTTGGAAGGTTGAGGTGGAAGGATCCCGAGCCCAGTGTGTTGAAGCTGCAGCGGCCATGAGTAAAGAAAGAAAAAGAAACGAAATTGAATTCAGAGCAAGCTCGGTTGTGACGCCGTCCAAGCCACGGGCGCCCCCTGGTGCTCAGAGAGGATCACAGCATCTGACCTTTCTCATCTCACTGAGGGAGGGGAGAGCCTATCTCGGTAAAAACGGTCCTTTGGACACGGTCACATACATCGCGGTGTCAGTGTCACCAACACAGAGAGGAGACACAGTCTGTTACTAACAAAAGTGGCAAGTAGCCTCCACAGCGGAGTGCCTTGGAGAGGGAGGCCGGACCTGGGAGGAGCTCGTGTGGAAAGCCCTGGCACAGCCTTGTCTGGGGATTAAGGAGCCCATTGGGAAGGTGTTCAGCGCACGGGTGCTGTTCCCCTGCATGGCTGCCTGCCTACTCATTTTTTAAAAAATGGTTCTGTTTTAGAGACAGGGTCTCACTCTGTCAGGCAGGCTGGAGTGCAGTGACACGATCATGGCTCATTGCAGCCTTGACCTCCTGGGCTCAAGTGATCTTCCTGCCTTAGCCTCTTGAGTAACTGGGACTGTGGGTGCATGCCACCACACCCGGCTAATCTGTGTATTTTTTGCAGTTTGGGTCTCGCTATGTTGCTGTGGCTGGTCTTGAACAAGCAATCCTCCCGCCTCGGTCTCCCAAAGTCTGTTTGGATGAGCAGTATAGTTAGCCACATGTCCACTCACTCCACTTCTCCCGCCCCAGGTTAAGTGGATGTTGAATTTCTGGCTACTCAGATGGTAGAACACAGTGGGTAGTCGGGAAGCTGCCAGGGAGGCCCCACAGAGGTGACCTCCGAGAGAGAAGCCACCGCAGACGTGGACATGGGGAGGAAGGTACCGGCCACTGCAGGTAAGAAGGTGAGAGGTGGTGCTGGGGTGCAGCTGTCACTGAGAAGGTGACACGAGCCCAAACTCGAAGCAGGGAGAGAAAGCCACATGGACGCCTGGGGCGGAGAACACAGGCCGGGCTCTGCCCCACGTTGAGTATGGCCCAGGGAATGGCGGAGGCAGGAGGCGGCAGTGGCAAGGAGGGAGAGAGGCAGAGGAGACAGAGAGGGAGACAACAGAGAGATGGAGAGACAGAGAGGGGAGAGAGACAGGAAGACAGAGAGAGAGAGAGAGAGAGAGAGAGAGAGAGAGAGAGACAGAGAGAGGAGAGGGAGAGGAGACAGAGAGCAGAAAGGAGAGAGATGGGGAGAGAGAG
Organism: Carlito syrichta; assembly: GCF_000164805.1. Lineage (NCBI taxonomy): Eukaryota > Metazoa > Chordata > Mammalia > Primates > Tarsiidae > Carlito > Carlito syrichta. The sequence continues at coordinate 78,420 of NW_007247756.1, read as the reverse complement.
AGAGAGAGGAGAGAGAGAGAGACAGAAAGAGGACAGAGAGACAAGCAGAGATAGACACACAGAGAGAAGAGAGACACGCAGAGAGAGGAGACAGCAAGACAGAGAGGGGAGAGACAGAGACAGAAAGAGCACGCACACACGCACACACACAGGAGGGAGAGAGGAGAGACAAAGGAAGAAGAGAGAGGGAGAGGAGACAGAGAGAGAGGAGAGAGAGAAGAGAGAGGGGGGAGAGAGAAACAGAGGAGAGATACAGAGATAAAAAGAGAAGGAAAGAGCAGAGAGAGAGAGGAGAGAAAGAGGAGAAAGACAGAAGAGGAGGCAGAAAGATAGAGAGGAGAGAGACAAAGACACAGAGGGAAAGAGAGACAAGGAAGCAGAGGGGAGGGACAGGCAACATCGTGAGAACTTGTCTCTACAAAAAATAAAAAAGTAACCGGGCATGGTGGTACACACCTGTAGCCCCAGCTACTCGGGAGGCTGAGGTGGGGAATTACCTGAGCCCAGGAAGTCGAGGCTGTAGTGAGCTGTGATCATGCCACTGCACTCCGTGCCTGGACGACAGAGGGAGACCCCGACTCAATAAAATAAACATGAGAATTCCATCTGGCTGCTACATTCCTTCTCCCCGAGCACATCCATCTTCCCACCTGCGGCATGGTGCCCTTCACCTCACGTGAGTTGTGACAGTTGCCTCCTGGTCTCTCTGGGGATTCCCCCCACCCCAGGTCAACTTGGTGCTGATAGCTGTCATGTTTTTTCTTGAGAAGATATCACATTTTCCTGATGCTTTATATGCCAAGTAATTTGATTGGATGCTGGACGTTCTGAGTAGTTAGACTAATACTGAGTCTTGTACAAATATTCTGGAGAATGTTGATTCTGCTTACCAACCATACACATGGGCTCACGTGGAAAGTTCTGCCCAGCTTTGGCCATGTTCCATGGTTAGTTCAGTGTTCAAAGGCCTGCTGTGCTGTCTGGTGTCTTATACCTGTCTGCACAGTTGTCTGTGTGTTGAACAGTGGTTTAAGTTGTACTTCAATTTTGTTGTTGTTGTTGTTGGAGTCTCACTCTGTCACCCAGACTCGAGTACAGTGGCTGCCCCGGCCACCGTAGCCTTGACCTGCTGGGCTCCGGTGATGCTTTCGCCTCAGCCTCCCAAGTAGCTGGAACTACAGGCACGCGCTACCACTCCCAGCTAATTTTGAGTTGAAGTCTCACTCTGTCACCCAGACTGGAGTGCAGTGGCCTCTCCTGGTCCCACAGCCTTGACCTGCTGGGCTCCGGCGATCCTTCCACCTCAGCCTTCCGAGTAGCTGAAATTACAGGTGCACGCTACCATGCCTGGCTAATTTTTTATTTATTGTAGAGATGAGGTCTCGCCAAGCTGCCCAGGAGGGTCTCGAACCCACGGGCTTAGGCAATCCACTCACCTCAGCCTCCCAAAGGCACGGGATTACAGGATGAGCTGCCAGGCCCAGCTTGTTTTTTTGAAGTTGGGGTTTCACGCTGTCACCCAAGCTGGGGTTCAGTGGCACTATCATGGCTCACCACCTTCTTGACTTCCCGGACTCAGGCAATCCTGCCACCTGTCTCCCAAGCTGGGATTACAGGCACGTGCCACCATGCCTAACTTTTGTAGATACAAGGTCTTGCCATGTTGCCCAGGCTGGTCTCAACTTCTGGACTCAAGTAATTCGCCTGTTTCAGCCTCCCAAGTGCTGGGATAACAGGCACCTGCCATCATATGTGGGTAATTTAAATTTTTTTTTTTTTGGTAGAGACGAAGTCTCACTATGCTGCCCAGGCTGGTCTCAAACTTCTGGACTCAAGTGATCCTCCTGCCTCGGCCAGTTCAAGACCAGCCTAGGCAACACAGTGAGAATTCATCTCTACAAATAATTTAAAAATGAGTCAGGTGTGGTGGTGTGCACTTATAGTCCCAGCTACTTGGGAGGCTGAGGAGGGAGGATTGCCTGAGTCCAGGAGGTTGAGGCTGCAGTGAGCCATGATTGTACCACTGCAATCCAGCCTGGGTGAGAGTGAGACCATCAACTCAAAAACTAAAACGATGAAAACTACACTAAATATATGAGCCAGCAACACAACCGTTATTATCAGTTCTTGGGTGCAATGTTGTCACACGACAGGCAGTGCAGTAGGTCTGTTTACTATAGTATCACCAAGCTTGGGCTATGATGTCAAGAGGTGACAGGAACTTTTTAGATCTGTTATCATCTCAGGGGAGAACCACCATGGTACATGTGGACCATCGCTGACCTCGGTGGTGTTGTGCCGTGACTGTATGATGTTCGAAGTCAGGATAGCTGTTATCTTGAAGAGGAGAAAGTCATGATTGGCAAGTGGCATTATGAGATTCTGGAGTGTTCTGAATATTGTTTCTTGACTATTTGATTGTTACACATGTAGTCTCTTAGTGGTGATTGAGACAAGTATTTGTTGTACAAACATTATTTTGCGTATCAATTTTAAAACACTGGAAAATGCCCTCTCCGTCTGGATGCAGAACCTCGGCCTAACCTGGCCTAGGTACCTGGGAGAACTCATCCTAAAGGCACTGAGACACCTTATGCCATCCTGAACAGGAACACTGGGCCTCGTGAACAACGGGGTGAAGAGCTCAAAACTGACCAGAACCTTGTCTCTCACTGCCGATGCTTTGTGACTGCTGGTGTGAAACATAGGACATGATATACCTTTAAACACCTATTGTTTGCCCAGGGCTTAGCCCACTTACTGGGGCCAGTGCCACCCTCAGGGAAAGTGGCCTTCCCCGTTCCACCCATGTGGCTTTCACAGGAGCTGTGCTGTTCCAAAGTCTACCCTGTGGTCATGGTCGGTCAGTCCAGTCACAGATACCTGACCCCTGCTGGGAGCCCTGTTCCTAGAGCTTTGGGACTTGGGACAGGAGTTCTGGATTTGAATAGGCACTCTTGGGGAAGGGGTACAGATGCCTATGTCCTCACAGGTGATTCTGAAGTGTAAGGACTCTGATGTTGATATCTCAATTCTTTGTTTGGTTGTGCCTATTATTTCTTTAAAGGGATTTTGCTTTAAAACTGGCAATATATTCAATCAATACTGTCAATTCACGGCTGGTAGGGTCAAGTTTTGAAATATTTCTATATTCTTTCTGGAACTGTTTTTTCTGCCACAGAATTCACCTAAATTATGGCAGTTGTGGCTTCAGGCGTAATCAAAAGTTACTGTCAACCATGAATATGTTTCCAATTTCATAAAAAAAAAAGAACAGCCTCAATTTTAAGTGCTTGATTACCTACGGAATTAAGTGCTTTTCCTTTTTTACAATTTACTACACATTTCTCTAATTTCTATAATAAATATGCATAATTTTTTAATAAGAAAAGTTGGCTGGTTGTGGTAGCTCATACCTGTAATCCCAGCACTTTGGGAGGCTGAAGGTGGGAGGATTGCTTGAACCCAGGAGTTCAAGACCAGTCTGGGCAACATAGTGAGACCTTGTCTCTACAAGAAAAATAAAAAAATTAGCTGGGTATGGTGGCTGAGATGGAAGGATTGCCTGAGCCCAGGAGATCAAGGCTGTGGTGAGCCACGTTCGTGTCACTGCATGCCAGCCTGGGCAACTGAGCAAGATCCCCACTAAAAAAAAAAAAGCCAATTAATGTTATAACAATACAAGCAATATATATGATTATTTTATCTGTGAATATCTATAGTCGGGAATTAAGGTATCTGACAAGCTTTCAATAGCAGGTAATGGACACCTCTGTGCAAAAGCAAACTCATGTCAGCACTTGAAGTGCAAAACATTTTCTCATTTTTAAAAAGAAGTCTTTTTACCTTTCTACTTTAACCATATTAGGCCAGCACATCCACATTTATTTCTGGATGACAGGATTGCAAGCAATTACCATTTTTCACCTTTATACTTAAAACTTTAAAGAGAAAACATAGATTTAAAAAATCTGCCCCAACGTAGATTAAAAAAAATCTGGAACTGGCATAGTTACCACAGTCTTAGCCAATTTGTGGTTAATGAGGCCCAAGGGTGAAATCTGTTCCATTTTCCGACTTGCGACCCGAGGGTCACTGAGCCCCTCACCAAGACTTTCTAGGGTCACTCACATCAGTGTGGCTAACATTGGCTCCACACTCCTGTTAACGTCTTGTTCATTCCCCGCCTCCAAGTTAGTTTCTCCAAGTTAGTAGTCTGCTTTTGTAACTCAAACCTAAACTTCGACATGGCAAATATTTCACAAGAACCTCTGCATGGGTTTTTCTGTTGTGCTGGGTAAGGTTTGGGTAAGGTTCTCATTCACTGATCTATAAGCACGGCAACATTTAATATTTAAAAGTTTTTGCACCGGTTTAGGGGAGAGGGTGTCACTTTCCTTTCTCACCAGTGGAACTAATTGTAGCACCGGCCACAGCAAACGCCTCCTGAGGGGCCCTCACTGGACTGCAGATACTTCCTGACTTTTCCATTCATAAAAGAAAAGTTGAATATTCGTATGTGGTTTGAAAATGCATGAATTTTCCCTCTTGAAAACTCCTATGATGCCTTTTCGCCTGCTTGCTTTATGTACGGTAGCCTTTTCTACGTTGCTAGGTATCAACGCATGGCAGATGACAGGCTCCAAGAACAAATGCAGTTAGGGCAAACTGAAAATGTGCTCCACACAGTCCACATGTGAAGTAACTGGGCCAGACAACACAGAATTCCCCCTCAAGAAGTCTAAGTCTGGGAGGGCAGTATGATTTAGGTTTGCATGTTTAAACAACTGAGTAATGTATTAAAATAAATTGTAGGAAACTGGGAGAAATAAGGGAATTTGACCATATCCAGAAATTAATTAAACACTTGAAAAAAACGCATATAAATTTAATAATAAACATTATGGTCAGGCTGTTTATTAAGGAGGTAACCACATATACAAGTTCGGCTTTAGAAATGTTTGCAAATAAAACTTCATGTGATCTGAAAGGACCATGCGTAATGTCAAAAAAGGTATCTGTACATTCAATAAAAAGTTAATTTAAACATACACAGTCTAGATCATTCTAGAGTTATACAAACATCTGGGGCCACATATGTATCTAATTTTCTTTCAAAAAAACTTTTTTATAAAAGTGATGTATTGAGATAATTTTTAAAAGTATCTGACAATTATGAATGGTCCCCAGTTTTACAAAATGTGATTTCCAGAATATGAAAACTGAAAAAAGTCAACTCTTCAGAGTGTTTCATATTATACAAACAAGTTTTGTAGAAAAATGATCCAGCAAATGCTTGAGTTAAGAATATTTATATTTTTCCAATTCTTTACACTTTATTAACACACTTACAAAAAATAACATTCAAACACTGAGAAAATTAAATAACTTTGGAAGCAGAGCTCATCGTGTTCTGCTTACATACAAGTGACAATTCTGGGCTGTTGGCACAAAATAATTGACATTCATAAAACCCTTACTACTAGCTATCAAACGTAAGTTAAAATCATAGGCACTAGGTTATCAAATCCACATTTCTTCTGTAAGACTAACCACAGTAAATCCTTAGATTTTCCCAAACAGAAAAATTGGCAATACACAAAGGCTTTCTAGTAAAAAGGCAATTTTTCTCTTTAGGAAACTAAAAGCCAATAGTCTGTGGTAGTACAACAGCAGGGAAAATAATACTTTACCAAAATCAGATCCAAAATACATTTTAACAAGTGATGAAATATTTAATAAAAAAAAATAGACATTTTTTTCGATGCAGCCATTTAAAAACAAATAACCTGAATACTCCTTTTGAAACTGATCACCCAACTAAAAAATGTAATGAGTGTTTCATAATAAAGTTCATTTTAAATATTCGATTGCAGCATATATATTTTTTGAAATGTTGCACTCAAAACTAAGACCTGTTTTGCTTTGTGTATATGTGGTTTTTAGAAGACAGTGGCTAGTTTTCTTTTACTTAGATTGACATGAGACACCCCCTCTCAAAAGCAGATGCTTTCTTTACCTTCCTCTGAAAAGCAACATTTTTTTAGTTCATCATCACATAGAATTCTGGCACCATCCTTTCCTGACCCACTCAATCACCCTCAAAATCAGGGATACAATTTCCTCCTTGCAGTATACACCAAATACATAGTACTGGTGGCTTACTTTCCAGCTGCTTGCTGAGTGACTCCCAACTGGCCAAGCTAGTCAAGACTCCTTGGTGTCAGCTTGCAGAATGGAAGTCTTGGTGTTAAGTTTTATCACTCTCTCAACCTATCAACCTCAATGAACATCAAGCCTTCCATCGCTCTCAATTTTCTTTGCCAACTTACAGAATGTCTTTGATTAACAGGAAATGAACTTATGTTCAAATCTCTAAAGACGTGTAGGTGACCCAACTGTCGATTTTAGAACTGTTCAGATTAAGTATTTAAAAACAGACTTCACTATCAAAAATGAGAAGCCTGGTACAGAAGGACGTTTAATCTAATAACAGTGTGATAAACCTGAAATAGGCAAGTTTAAGGATCTTTCTAAGAACCGTTAGAGAGCAAGTGTTTGACAGCTTGGAGTCATACGTAGTAGGCGTGTTATCAAAAATGCAAAACTGATGTAAGGCAGAATCGAAGTCAAAAGGGACAGTATTTTCAAAAGATGTTTTCTACGGTTACTCAGTTTAAAGCGGATCAACTTAAGTAGGGCTGAGCAGGCTCTGTTTTCCTACCACATGATAGACCGTTATGCCACGTAATAGCAACAATACAACTGTCATCACCCGAGATTTTGTAGGTTAAGTGCATAGATTTCTTCCCCCTCTCATTGTATGGTTTGCTCCAGGATGTAAGCACCGAGGTGTTGTATCAAGAATAAAGACACACGCTCCCTGCTCTTTCCTATCCTGAAAACCTGCAAATAGAAACAAGACCTCTTAGTTCTGTAAAGGTAACAGCATGTGGAGAAGTTGGCTTCAACAGCAAAGGCCATCTTTCCTGAGCCAGGAACTATAAAGTTTAGAAAGATTGTACAACTGACAGTAAGCCCTTTTGGCAATCAAAACAAACATGATGTTGTGTGGATGTAACATGGTGGGTGCTCTGTACCACCATGGTGACCAGTGAGCTACACCGAAACTTAAGATGAAACGATGATGACTTTTCTAATGAATCTGTAAAAGCGATGCATGGACCTCTCCCAAATGTAGGGATGTTTTACATCTCTAGCCCAGGCTGCTTCTTCCCACACCTCAACCTCAATCTCTAGTTCCTGGTGGACTAGTGAAGCACTAATGGAACACTTTAGATAATTAGTCAGAATATTAGTTCTCGTTAACACAAGTATTTATTGTCACTATTGATACAGTAAATGAGGCTGAGTGTGAAGTTTTGGGTAGCTTAAATTCAATGTGTTCTTGTGCACAAATGGGCATTTCTCTCATTTACAAACGGGCGTTTCTCTTTGGCATCCATTAGGTATTTGCCCGGATATCGGCCTCTGCCAAATATTTTTAAAAACCAACCTAGTTTCTATTAAACAAAACTAAAAGTGATTCCATGGAGAGTGATTGTATGATTACCAAACATGTCTGATGGTAAATGTCATTAAAGTGCTGTCTGATGATCTCTGTCGGTTTGTGCTAATTAAGACAGAGAAGGCTGGGATTTTATGGATCCCAAGAGTCTTGTCTGAACAGTCTGCGTATAAAGTTGTTTTTAGCCTGGTGGAGGGGTGTCCGTGATGCCGTGCACCTCTGCGCTCTTGTCTCTGCTGGTCAGTAGCAGCCATCTTTCCAACTGTCATCTTTCATGCTGCCATAGGTTTTAGGAGCTGGCAAGGATCTGAAAGAAAGCAATTTTAGAATAGGACTTGCATATTCTTATGAAAAGTTACCACGCTGTCTCTTACATATGTTAATTACTTTTCAGGTGGCACCATGAGCCCAAAGCTCTGCACAGCTGTCACCACAACCTCCCACATGCAGCATTTTCCCAACTCTCAGGTTTTCCTGGGTCCCAGCTGATTTCCCTGATTTTGATCAGCAATGCTGCTAGATCAAAAGGAGGGAAAAGACAGTCTCACCTCTTCCAACAAATGTGTAAACAAACTTATTATTTCTCCATTTTTTGAGAAACTGAATGATGAGTGTGACATTATGGGCTCGGTGTCACTACCACTAGAGAGGCCGTACAGGAGAGTGGCCAGTTAAAACAACTCTAAAATCAGACATACTTGGAACTGACAGTCTTATTATTTATGTGGCCTTAGACAAATTACTCTCATTAAATTTCAAAATCTGCCTCTGAAAAATAGGAATAAGAACATCTACTCATTTCATGTTATTGTAAAGATTAAATAAAGTATGTGTAAGTTATTTAGTACAGTGAAGAGCAAATAACTGTTGTTTTCTGCTATTGAATTTGGAGATGAAAAATATTAATCCTAGAATTAAGGAAGTATGGGTAATTCCGTTTAAATGTTTTTGAGATGAAAGTGTTTTTGAATGCAAATAACTATTTAAAGTTTAATTACAGTTGACACCTAAGCTTACCAATAGTAGAAATCCCAGATAAAGATACAGAGGCATCCCTGTTTCTAACCTACCTGGGTTCAGGGGCACCTGAAGACTAATAAACAAACAAAACCCAGCACACCCACAAATTCTGGGCTTCATCCCAAACTTACTAACGTTGACTCTCTGAGGTTTGTAAAACTCAGGCCTTTGACATTTACATAACCCCCACAGATAACTCTGAATTGTAGCAGAATTTGAAGGTCATACTTAGAGATTATACCTAGATTTGGCAGCTAAAAGCTTTATCTTAAACGTCACTCTGGATTCTAACATGCCTTTATTATCTTTACTGAATATAATTATAATCAAAGTGAACAAATATTACAACCAAATTGAGTGATTCTAACACTTTTTCCTAGGAGTCTTCTGAGACCATGTTAGCAGGCAACTGGACAAGTTTAATCTGAACCAAACAGGTATGATGTCTCCAATGAGAACGTCTTCAAAACAACGAAGGGATACTTTATGCAAACTGTGCGAAGACTCCAGCGGAGAGTTCCCCGGGACTCTCTGTTTAGATCAAATGCAGAGGCAAGAACACAGAGTCACCACTTACCTGCGGACAGGCTGTGCAAGCTTGCTGCGAGGCACTGGTATACCCCCCGCAGCAGGGGCACTGGGTCTGGGCAAGCCACTTCTCATTGCGGTTGTCCCTGTAGGTCTGGTTAGTGTAGTGCTGTTGATATTGCTGGGAGAGTTTGCTGGGGCTGTGTTCTGAATCAGGGGGGGCCCAGGTGAGGAGGTGGTCTGTGTGAGCTGCGTTATTTCTTGGCTTCCAGGAGAACCAGAGCCGTGGTTACTAAATGCCTTCACTGGTTGCCGAAGAGCCAGAGGAGATGGTGCCACAGGGGAGCGGAATTTGCCTGGAGACGGAACTGTGGGACCACAAGAAAAGCCCATGTTTATGTGAGAACCAAGGACCCATGGAACCCTACTCCTGTTACCCCGCTGACAGGCACTAGGACATCTGTGTTTATGAATCTCCCTTCTACACAGGGAACCCTGCTCCTATCACCCCGCTGATTGGCACTAGGGCATCTGTGTTCATGAATCTCCGCTCTACACAGCAGTAAAGGAGTAAAGAGTATTTCTGGGCTAATCAGTTATAAGATTATAACACATAAAGATAACTGGTGAGTTCTAAATAACCAAGTATTTACACAGAGAATTACAGCTGCCCTTGTTTTAAATAGGCCAGCTTGGAACCCACAGCACCAGAAAAGTCACTGCAGGGGTCTACCTCACTGGAACCACTAATCCAGGCCACACGTAAACATTCTAGAGTTGAAAAAAGGCTGACTACCAGATTGTTCTCAGAATTTGAGCATCTTAGGTTGGTGCAAAAATAATTGTGGTTTTGGACTGTGACTTTTAAATCATTATAACTAGGCTCAAACACATCTTTATTAATCAAAATAGGAACCATTACAATCAATATATTTTTGCCAATGAGATATGTTTGTTTATTCCTGTAGTGTAAAAATCCGTTCTTCGGGATTCGAGGAACTTTTGGAAAGCATTCTTTGCATCCTGCTGGTTGTGGGGCAATGTCCCTGCAAAAAGTTGTCGAGATGTTTGAAGAAGTGGTAGTAGGTTAGCGAGAGGTCAGGTGAATATGGAGGATGAAGCAAAACTCCATAGCCCAAGCTGTTCAACTTTTGAAGCACTGGCTGTGTGACATGCAGTCGGGTGTTGTCATGGAGAAGTATTGAGCCCTTTCTGTTGACTGATGCCGGCTGCAGGCGTTGCAGTTTTCAGTGCATCTCATCAATATGCTGAGCATCCTTCTCAGATGTCATGGTTTCGCAGGGATTCAGGAAGCTGTAGGGATCAGACTGGCAGTAGACCACCAAACAGTGACTGTGACCTTTTGTTCATGCAAGTTTGGCTTTGGGAAGTGCTTTGGAGCTTCTTCTTGGTCCAACCACTGAGCTGGTTGTTGCTGGTTGTAGTATAAAATCCACTTTTTGTCGCGTTTCACAATCCAACTGAGACATGGTTCACTGTTGTGTAGAATGAAAGAAGATGAAACTTCAAAATGATGATTTTTTAAATTTTCGGTCAGCTCAGAAAGCACCCACTTATCGAGCCTTTTCACCTTTCCAATTTGCTTCTAATGCCGGACAACTGAATAATGGTCGATGTTGAGTTCTTCAGTAACTTCTCGTGAAGTTTTAAGAGGCTCAGCTTCGATGATTGCTCTCAACTGGTTGTTGTCAATTTCCACTGGCTGGCCACTATGCTCATCTTCAAGGCTCTCATCTCCTTTGTAAAACTTCCTGAACCACTACTGCACTGTACGTTCACTAGCAGTCCCTGGGCCAAATGTGGTGCTGATGTTGCAAAGTTGTCTCTGCTGCCTTACGACCCATTTCGAATAAGAAAATTGCTCAAATTTGCTTTTTGTCTAACATCATTTCCATAGTCTAAAATAAATATAAAATAAACAGCAAGCAATAAGTCATTAGAAAAAAAATATAGTGAGAGGTGTGCATTAAAATGATGTATAACATGACCACATTTATTTAAGAATGTATTCCAATATCGAATGGCAAATATCAACAATGCAAAAACCAAAATTACTTTTGCACAAACCTAATATTTAAACTCCCACAAAAACATTCATGTAAACATGCACCAAGTATCTGAAGGTTTGTACCTCCAAGTCTCCTGTCACTGACAGTATAACTGAAACTTTATTTATTTACTCACTTATTTGTTTTTGAGTCAAGGTCTCACTCTGTTGCCCAGGCTGGAGTGTGTGGCAACATCATGGCTCACTGCAGCCTCCATCTCCTGGGTTCAAGCAATCCTCCTGCCTCAGCCTCCAGCGTAGCTGGGACCTTAGGTATACACCACCATGCACAGTTCATTTTTTGTTTGTCTGCCTATGTTGCCTAGGCTGGCCTCAAACTCCTGACCTCAAGTAATTCTCCTCCTTCAGTCTCCCAAAGTGCTGGGATTACAGGTGTGAGCTACTATCCGGCTAACAATTTTAAAATAACTGAAGTTATAAAGAGTATATTCTCTGATCATAATAAATGCAAGTAAGAAAGTAGTAACAAAAAAGATAACAGGAAAATATTTAAACACTTGGAAACTAAATAATATATTTCCCAATGGAAATAAAAACTACATATAATGAATAAAAATTAAAATACAACATGTCAAAATTTCTTGGGCATAATTAAGTCAACAATCTAAACTTTTACTTCAAGAAGTCAGAAAAAAGTAAAATGAACTCAAAGTAAACTGAAGGAAATAATAAAAGAGCAGCAATTAGTGGAACAGAAAAATAGAGAAAACCATGGTTCTTTGAAAAGGTCAATACAATCAACAAGCCTAGAAAAAAGAGAAAATACAAATGACCAATATCAGGAGTGAAATGGGAAACCACTGCAGGGCCCTCAGTATCAAAGGATCATAAAGGAACACCAACAAGTCTATAACCGTTAATTGGACCACTCGGATGAAACAAGCCAGTTCTTCAAAATGCACAAACTACCCCAGCCCATCTGTTATACAACACCCAAGTGGATACAGGCACACCTGGGAGATAACTGTGGACTTGGTTCCAGACAACCATAATATAGCAAATATTACAATAGAGTGAGTCACACAAAATTTTTGATTTTTCAGTGCACAGAAAAGTTATAGACAGGCCGGGTGCTTTGGGAGGCTGAGGCAAAAGGACTGCTTGAGCCCAGGAGTTCGAGACCAGTAAAGGCAAGTTGGTGAGAGGTCCTTTCTATAATAAATTAAAAAATTAGCCAGGCATGGTGAAATGCACCTGTAGTTCCAGCTACTTGTAAGGCTGAGCTAAGAGGATCTCCTAAGTCCAGCAGGTAAAGACTGCGGTGGTTGTGAACATGCCACTGCACTTCAGCCTGGGCAACAGAGTGAGATTCTGACTCAAAAAGAAAAAAAAAGCTACAGCCTTTTTAAAAACTATATTCATCCTGTATATAAATAGCCTAAGCTGTAGTTTATTAAGTGTGCAATATCACTGTCTAAAAAAGTATATGCCTTAATTTAAAAATACTTCACTGCTAAAACATGCTAACAGACATCTGAGCCTGTGGTGAGTCACACTCTTTCCACTGGTGGAGGGCCTCATCTCGATGCTGATGGCGCTGACTGACCAGGGGGTGGTAGCCTAAGGGTGGGGCTACGGCAATCTCTAAACAAAAGACAGCAATGCAAGCTGCCCATCAACAGACTCTTAACTGACAGTTTCACTATAGCTATGATACTGTGACAGCATTTTACCCATAGGAGAACTTCCTTCAGAATAGAGTCAGTTTCCTCAGCCCTGCCACTGCTTCATCAACTAAGTGATGGAATATTCTAACTCCTCAGTTGGCATTTCATCCACGTTCACAGCATCTTCACCAGGAGCAGCTTTCACTTTATTTGTTCATCTTTGTAAGATGCAACTCCTAAATCAGTTCAGTTTTATTATGAGAATGCAGCAATTTGCTCACATCTTCAAGCTCTCCTTTTGGGGGAGAATCAAGGTCTTACTCTGCCTAGGCTGGAGTGCAGTGCCTCAATCATGGCTCACAGCAGCCTTGACTTCCAGGGCTCAGGCAATTCAGCTCAACCCCCTGAGTGCTGGGACTACAAGTATTACCACATTTGGCTAACTTTTTGATGTTTTGATAGAGATGAGGTCTTGCTATGTTGTTATGGCTGGTCTTGAACTCCTGGGCTCCAGCAATCCTCTTGCTTCAAATCCCAAAGTGTTGGGATTACAAGCGTAAGCCACTGCACCTGGCACAAGTTTCACTTCTAATTCTCCTTCTGTTTTCACCAAACCTGCAGTCACTTCCTCCACTGAAGTCTTGAGCCGCTCAAAACCATCCACAAGAGCTGGAGTGAACCTCCTCCACACTCCTGTCAATGTTGATATTTTTACATCTTTCCATTAATCACAAATGTTCTAAAAGTTTTTTACTGATACATGATATTTGTACATATTTATGGAGCAAACGTGACATTTTGATACAGGCATAAAATTTGTCATAATCAAATCAGAGTATTCAGGATACCCATCACCTCAGATGTTTACCATTTCTTTGTGCTGGGGACATTGCGCCTCGTCTATATTGAAATAGACAACGTATTATTGTTCACCACATTTACACCTGTTCTGCCAAGCATTGGAACCTGCCCCTTCTATCTAGGTGTATTTTGTACCCATGATCCACATCTCTCCACTCCCGCTCCACCCCCGCCCCAACACTTCCCAGCCTCTGGAAACCATCCTTCTACTTTCTATCTCTGTGAGGTCAACGTTTTTATGTGTGAAAAATGTGAAAATCATGAATGCTACTACTGGCATTTAGAATGGGGAGTCCTTTCTAGAAGGCTTTCAATTGACTTTGCCCAGCTCCGACAGAGGACTTGCTATCTACAGCAGCTACAACTTTACCAAATGTGGTTCTTAAAAAAGAAGACCTGAAAGTTGAAATCACTCCTTGACCAGTGAGCATGAACTTTCTGTCAGCAGGCACGAGCACGACACCAGTCTCCTTGCACGCCACCAGCAGATTGCTCGGTGACCACGTGTGCTGTCAATGAGCAGTTCTACTTTGAAAGGAACCTTTTTTCTGAGCAGCAGGCCCCCAAAGTGGGCTTAAAACACTCAGTAAGCCATGCTGTGAACAGATGTGCTGTCATCCATGCTTTGCTGGTCCATGTTACAGCTAGACAGAGTACCTTCAGCCCAGTTCCTAAGGGTATGGGAATGGTCAACAAGCACTGGCTTCAATGAAACGTCACCAGCGTCATTAACCCCTAGCAAGAGAGTCAGCCGTGCTCTGAAGTTCTAAAGTCAGGCATCGACTCCTCTTCTCAAGCTACAAAAGCAGATTCTTCCATTGTGAGACAATTTCACTTCTGTTGAACATCTGTGCTCAGTGTGGCCAACTCCACCGATGTCCTTGGCTAGACCTTCCGGAGAACCTGCCGCAGTTTTTCATCAGCACCTGCTGCCTCACCTTGCGTTTTTATGCCACAGAGATGGTTTCCTTCCTTAACCCTCTGTTAGCCTCAAGATTCTTTTGCAGCTTCCTTGTGTCGCTCATTGTTCCTAGAATTAGACTCTGGCTAAAGGAAATGTTGCATCTGCTCTGCTCTTGCATCTGGAACCTTCTCCATGTCAGCAAGAAGGCTGTTGTGCTTTTGCAACATGTGGGTGTTCACTGGAGGAGCACTTTTAATGTCCTTCCAGAACTTCTCCTCTGCATCCCCCACTTGGCTGTTTGGCACAAAGGGCCTAGCTTCAGCCTGTCTCGGTTTTCAACACATTTCCCCGTTAAGCTCAACCATGTCCAGCTTTTTTTGGTTCTACATAAGCGATGCGTGACTCTTCCTATCACTTGCACACTGGAGGTCACTGTAGGGCTATTGATTGGCCTAGCTTCAGTAATGCTGTGTCTCAGGGAAGAAGGAGGTCCGAGGAGAGGGAGTGAGACAGGACATGCCTGGGCAGTGGAGCAGCCAGAACACACATTATAATCGATGACATTCACTGTTGTATATGGCTGCAGTCTGCGGTGCCTCAAAACAATTACAACAGTAACATCAGAGATCACTGACCACAGATCACCATAACAACATGTAAAAAGAAAAAAGGCTGAAAGATTGTGAGAACTACCAAAATGTGACACAGACTCAAGACATGGGCACATGCTGTTGGAAAAACAGCGGTGACAGACTTGCTCAACACAGGGTGCCACAGTCTTCGATTTGTAAAAAACAAACAAACAAACAAACAAACAAAACAAAACAAAAAAACTCCAACACAGTATCTGTAAAATGCAATAAAACAAAGCATAATAAAATGATGTATTCCTATAGTCACGTAACTATTAAGGAAATTGATTCCATAATTCAAAAACTCCTCAAAAAAAAGAAATCTCTATGTTCAGATGGTTTCACTGAGAAATTCTATCAAATGTTTAAAGTAAAAACTAACACAAATTCACATAATCTCTACCACAAACAGAAGAGAACATGTCCCAATTCATTTTATGAGGCTGTATTACCTTGATACCCAAACTAGAAAAAGACAGTATTAAAAAAAAACTAATAGAGATCTATATTGCTTATGGATACAGATGCAAAAATCCTTAACAAAATATTAGCAAATAGAATTCAGCAATATATAAACAGACTTATATGCTATGACCAAATAGAATTTATTCCAGGATGCAAGCCTGGTTCAGTATTTGAAAAACCAATCAATAAAGTGTACCATAGAAACAGGATAAAGAAAAATCACACAATCGTATCAATTGATGCCAAAAAAGAAAGCATATGACCAAAATTCCACACACAGTCATGATAAAAGTTCTCAGAAAAGCAGGAATAGGGGACGTTTCCTCAATCTGATAAAGAACATCTACAAAAAACCTACAGCTAACATTATATTTGATGAAGATTGAATGCTTTCCCTTCTAAGTTCAGGAACACAGCAAGGATATATGCTATCACCAGTTATTGAATATAGTGCTAGAAATTCTAGCCAGTGAAATATGCAAAAAAAGAAAAAGAAAAGGAAATAGAAGGCTTATAGATTAGAGAGAAAAAAATTGTCCCATGATTATCTACACAGAAAATCCCACCAGGGAGAGTCTACACACACACACACACACACACACACACACACACACACACACACACACAGTTCTAGAAATAATAAGTGGAGTAAGGTCACAGGGCTGGATAAAAATGCAAACACTGACTATGTTTCTATATACTGACAATGAACACATAGAAATCAAGATTAAAAACACAATACCAGCCGGGCTCGGTGGCTCAGCCTGTAATCCCGTGCCTTTGGGATGCTAAGGTGAGTGGATTGCCTGAACCCGCGGGTTCGAGACCCGCCTGGGCAACTTGGCAAGACCTCATCTCCACAATAAATCAAAAATTAGCTGGACATGGTAGCGTGCGCCTGTAGTTCCAGCTACTTGGAAGGCTGAGGCAGAAGGATCGCCGTAGCCCAGCAGATAGAGGCTGCGGTGGCCAGGAGCAGCCACTGCACCCCAGTCTGGGCGACAGAGTGAGACTCCAACTCAAAAAAAAAATAAAAACAAAAAAACCCACAATACCAACTTTATTGCTAAAAAGAAAAAACTCCACTTGGATATAAATCTAAGAAATTTCAGATGTCATAGGTTAGCTGTGAAGAGCCAATGAGTAATGTGTATAACAATTATTGGTAAAGTATAAAATATTAAACAAATTGTAAGGCATATCACATCTGTGCCTTCCCTATTGAAGGAACAGGGGCTCCTTCTGCTGGCTCCAGCTGTTTTCTGGAAACATGTTCAACAAAGCCACACAGGACTGTCTCATAGGATGTCCTTACAAATCAACTCAAATATAAGTAGTAACGTAGACTATACTGCCTAAATTAATTATGACAAGTTATACTTTCTCTTATTCTTTTTTGGATACCAAGAAATGCATTTGAGTCAGGCGGAAAATGAAGGAACATTATCTGTCTACTTTAGGCAAGAATTAGAAGACTGTTTATAAAAATGACACATGACTAAGAATGCTAACCTTGGTGTCTAAGTTAAGCCATCTCTAAAATGCAATGGCGAGTAATACGAGAATTCACATTTTAAAAATACGGTTGCCTTTTATAAGTATTTAATAATTGTGCCAAGTTTGTTTTCTAATTAAGGTAATATAATTCAGGCAGGTACCTAAAACATCTCTTTAAAAAAAGAGTAAATTATGTTTTTAATTTGATAAACATTCACTGAAAATGTTTAGAAGTAATATGTCCCACATGTATTAACAATATAAAAGTCAGATATTCCAAGTTTTGTCTTCATAATGTGGTGTTCTTCAAACTATAACTTTCATTAACTGCATACATTGTAACAATTTTAAATGCCCAACAAATATATAGATAGGAATAAAAATATATACATTGCCAAATACTGGCTACATGACCAATGGGAGAAGGAAGCCATTTATTAAAATACATATACACTGCATTATTAATGAATCAAAGACAAAAACATTTCCTTGTTAGCTATCCTTTATTATGCTAAGTTATATCATTCAACAGTCTATATCCCATCCATGATAACAACAAGTTACTGACATAGTAAGAATTTTTTTAAAAGTTCTGGTTGCCAAAGACCACAGAGATGAATTAAATGTGCTTCTCTCAATACAGAGTTAAAGACTCCTTATTAAAAGATTTATTATTGACTGTCTACGCCAAACCCTCTCACATAGATAAGGAAAACTGTCATAATCACAGAGGTCAATTGAGTATACAGACAGGAAAGTCATCATTTGAACACGGGTCTCTTAATTCCCAGATCAGAATTCTTTACCGGTAACCAAAAGAGAAACATTTCTGGGACAGAAATTAAAATGTCGTTTTCAACATTTAACACTGAAATGTTAATTTTCCACCAGACTCAGAAAGTTGATTTGTGGGGTTACTGTCCCAGGCAGGTTTTATAAAATACGACTCTGAAGCATAGTAAATTGGCAACTGCTGACAAGAAATCATACACACACAAAAAATAAGACAGCACAGAAGGGCTTTGATCTCTTCTTTCTTTACTGTATGTGACTCACCATTATTTCTCTAAGTATACAGACATTTCTTAAGTTATCAAAAAAGATGTATTAAACACGAGAGGCAGAAAAAGCTCTAAGAATGGGGCTTCACAGCTTTTCTTCCATAAATGCAAAAATATATACAGGAATAAATAAGCTATCAATCAACTTTTACAGTCCAATCTTCTAGTTTACTTTAAAAATAGAAAATAACTTTGGAACTGACCCTCTTCAAGTTAACTACTCAACCTCAAAAAGACTTTTAAAAGGTAAGTTTTTAAAAAATAAGTGTTATTATTTAACTGTAAATTTTAACCACCCTTGGGATACCAAAGCTAAAAAATATGTGTATACACACACACATGAACATACAAACATACAACTCTGGAATTGTTCAGATTCACTGGGCATATCAACCCTGCAGGGGAAGTTTTTAACAAAACAGCTTCATTTGGAAGATTAATGAATTAATTAGGAATCAAAACACCTTTATCAAGACTTCTCAACAGAATAGTATTAGAACATACAGAGTAGGGACTCAGCATCCTCAGAATTCCAAAAGAGGCAACAAGTCCTCACACAAAAAGCAATGTGGCAGCAGCTGAGAGTGGGAGGGGCCTGCCCACTCCCACAGGGCAGTAAGAGAGGTCTGTGGTGAGGTGTATGGTTAGGACTATGGTGAGGTCTAGGAGGGACGCGGCAGACATAAACTCTTGAAACCAAGCCATCAAACCCCTCTTCTAGGTGCAAACAGACCACTAGAATCGAAGGAATATTAAGTCCAGGTGGGTGAAAGCAGGGAGGCTCAGAATGGGATGCCTAGATCACTGCAAAGGAAGAAGCTGGATCTTACACTTCACACCATTCACCTTAGCTCAGACTGGATCACAGAGCCTAAATGCAAGAGCTGAGCCTATAAAACTCTTGGAAGAAAACACAGGAGTAAATCTTGATAACCTTGGGTTGGGCAATGGTTTCTTATATGACACCAAAAGCATGACCCATATGAAAAATGGATAAACTGCACTTCATCAAAATTAAAAACTTTTGTGCTTCAAAAAACACCATAAAGAAAGTGAAAAGACAACCCATCGAATGGGAGAAAATACTTGTGTGTCACATATCTGATGTGGAAACTATCCAAAATATATAAATAAGTGTTACAACTCAACAATGAAAACAAACAAACAACACCTAACTTTAAAAAAGGGGCAAAGAATTTCAACATTTCAACAGACATTTCTCCAAAGAAGATACACAAACGGCCAATAAGCCCATGAAAAGATACACAGTAGTCATGCAAATAAAAACCACAATGAGATTTCACTTGACAACACTGTACTAGGATACCTTTAAAAAAAAAAGATAATTACAAGTGTTAGTGGGGAGATGGGGAGACAGAGAAAACGGAACCCTCATACATTGTTGGTGGATTCTAAAATTATGCAGCCACTCTGGAAATTAAAATTGTTTGCAGACCCTCAAAATGTTAAATTAAAGGTATTATATGACCCGGTAATTCCACTTCTTTTTTTTTTTCCTGAGTTGGAGTCTCACTCTGTTGCCCAGACTGGAGTGCAGTGGCTGCTCCTGGCCACCGCAGCCTCGACCTGCTGGGCTCTGGTGATCCTTCTGCCTCAGCCGTCCAAGTAGCTGGAACTACAGGCGCGGGCTACCATGCCTGGCTAATTTTTTGATTTATTGTAGAGATGAGGTCTCGCCAAGTTGCCCAGGCGGGTCTCAAACCCGTGGGCTCAGGCAATCCACTCACCTCAGCCTCCCAAGGCGCGGGATTACAGGCTGAGCCACCGAGCCCGGCTAAACATATTCTTTCTTTATATCCTTATTGGATGAGCTTTGTTCTATTTTTAAATTTTATTTTTTTTAACTTTTGGTGGCCAGCAAACATGACAATAATGCTCATCATCACTAATCATCAGAGAAATGTAAATTAAAATCACAAGATACTATTTCACACCAGTCAGAATGACTATTACTAAAAAGTCAAAAAACAGGATGATGGTGAGGATGCAGAGAAAGGAAACACTGACACAGTGGGTGCGCGTATAAATTAGTGCAGCCTCTATGGAAAACAGTATGAAGACTTCTCAGAGAACTAGACACAGAACTACCATATGATCCAGCAACCCTATCATTGGGTATCCACTCCGCATTTTGTCCCCCTGAAAGGTCTACGACATCACCAGGTGACAGGAATTTTAGCTCCACTATAACCTTATGGGGCCACTATTGTATATGTGGCCTGTTGTTGACCAAACCATTACTATGCAGCAAATGACCGCACTGACATATGCTGTAGTGTGATGAACTTCAAGAACATTATGCTAAGTACAAAAAGTCAGCCACAAAATATCATACACTGTACAATTCCGTTCATATAAAATGTCCGACACTGGTAAATCCGTAAGAAAGAAAGATGAGTGGCTGTCAGGGCTGGGAGTGGAGAATGAGTTCGTGAGTATGATGTTTCTGATAGTGGCAATTACTATGTTCTACAGTAAGACAATGGTAATGGTTGCTCCATTCTGTGAATATAGTAAAAAGCACTGAGCACTTCTCAAAACAGCAGAGGGAGCTTTAAATCAAGCTCTAAATGTATAGAAAAATCAACTGAAAAAACACCGTAAATCAAAATGGGAAATACTCAGAAATGAGGTGACAGAACTAGGGAAGGAATCGACACAATGAATCATTTCAAAATGAAGTCTAAGAGGGAACACAAGAGTCAATATATACAATAGATAAAAGAGCTTTAAGAGAAGTAAACAACAAAAAGAAACCATCATATAACAAGAAGAAAGAAACAACTCAAGAGAAGGCCACAGATATTGAAACAAAGAACATCCCGCATGTGCACAACAGGAGTGTCCACAAAAAAGAAAACCAAGGCAAGAGAACAGAATACTGGCACTGTAATTCAATAAAACGTATCTGGAAAATTTTAAAAGATTTGCTATTCTATAATGAAAGAACACGTTTCAAATCTGGGGAAATCAGCTCAGAAGGATGAATATCAAGACGTAGCCTAGTAATTATTCTACTTTAGAGGAATCTAAAACATCCATGTACATCCAGATAAAAAGATCTAGTGATTATTACAGAAACAGTTCTTTATTCCTGGAGAAAATGGAGTAATATATTTAAGATACTAAAGAAATGAGTCAAATAATTCATATCTAGCCAATGACTTTCAAGTACAAAACAGCAGTCATTAACAAAAATTGGAGGAATGAACATTGTTCCCATAATTCCTTCTTAACAAATCTACTAGAGAATAAACTTCAGAGAAGAAAAATGGTGAGACACTGACATACAAACTGGTAATATGCATCAAATGTATACTTAAATGCAGAGCTAAGACTGAGGCACCCTAAGGAGAGGACAGGATGGAACAGCTACAGAATTTGATGCTTAGATACAGTATAGCTGTTTTAAAAAAGGAGTGAGAATATGCAAACTGTTTCAGAAATTGTTTTCAGTATCACATTGTATATTACACTAATGCTATCCTGAGAATACTCTGTGGGTGACATGGGGTTTTAAAAAACCTATAATATGATATTCTAACTCTATGTGTTGCTGCGAAACAGGATTCTCAGGCTGGAATAACATTATAAGGGATTAAATAATTACCCAGAATCCTTGAATTTGAATGGGAAGTATCAGCATAAATTTATTAAGGTAGTTGTTAATCTTAAAAGATATACAACTACAATCCTACACATCTATTTCCTAGTTCTAGTAACTGAAAAGATGGAAACAATGACCAACTCCATTGCAATGAGCAGAGTAACACATTCAGATTTTGATACTAAAATACATTTTCTCCCCAAAAGAAAGCAGGACTTTTTTGGAGAAATGGCCAATTCCAGGTCTGTGGCAGGAAATGTCCCAGATAGGCCTGTCTGATCATACCAGTTAGCAGGATGTTATCAAAGACTGCTAGGGTTGTGTCAAAAAGACTTGGAAGCCAACTTGTAGAGGCCCTCCACCAAAGCTGG
This sequence comes from Carlito syrichta, assembly GCF_000164805.1. Classification (NCBI taxonomy): domain Eukaryota; kingdom Metazoa; phylum Chordata; class Mammalia; order Primates; family Tarsiidae; genus Carlito; species Carlito syrichta. The sequence continues at coordinate 56,229 of NW_007247756.1, read as the reverse complement.
AACAATATCTAGAATGGACTGAAACACAAATATGTTCAAATCCATGAGTTCATAATGATATATTAATTGGCCACCTTTGGAGGGTGCTGAGTGTTTTGTTTTGTAAAACTGACAAATAAAGGGAAAGAACAAATATTTGTTCTGAATTTCCTAAAAGAAATTGTACCACTGGGTGACCAAATACGATGGGGACACACACACACAAATTATTTTTTGGAGGACAGGCTCCTTGTAGTACAGGCTTCCCCTGCTAAGTAAGTGTAATAGGAACCCATCAACTTTAATATACCAGCTAGTGTTGTTGTGAGAGGCTGCATCCAGCTTCAGTGAATTTTGGGGGGAGATTATTTCAATGCATTTGCCCATTTCATGATGGGTGATTTATGAGTACACCTGCCCACACCACACTGAGTGCTTAGCAGTTGTGGTTGCTGTTTTTACCAAAAACAGCATGACTCCCATGCCCCACCTTCTCAATTCACCTGATTTCAACCCAAGCGACTTTTTTGTTTGTTTGTTTGTTTCCCTAGATGAAAAAAGTACTCAAAGGGAAATGTTTTGCCAATGTGGAAGAGGTGAAACAAAAAAGTGGCAGATGCACTAAAAGGCATCAAAACCGACAAGTTAAAAAATTGTTATGAGCAGTGGAAAAGACATCTTGATAGTTGTACTGCACGAAACAGAAAGGACTTTGAAGGTGACTGAAGTTTAAACATAAATAAACACAAATTTTTTTTTTTTTGAATTGGAGTCTCACTCTGTTGTCCAGGCTAGAGTGCAGTGGCACGCTCCTGGCTACTGCAGTCTCAACTTGCTGGGCTCAGGCGATCCTTCAGACTCAGTCTTCCAAGCAGCTAGAACTACAGGCGTGCGCTAAGTTGCCCAGGTGGGTCTCGAACCCACAGTCTCAGGTAATTCTCTTGCCTCAGCCTTCCAAAGTGCTGAGATTACAGGCTGAGCCACCGATACTGGTCAACACACAAATTTTAATAAACAAATTCTATTTTGGGGGGGTTCCTCCCGTAATAAGGAAAAATTTCTCTTTCCACAGTATTTTGACAAATAAAGAAAGGCATGTTAGAATTAAAGTATCCCAATTCTCTAATCTTAGAGAACTACGAATATAGGCATTCAGTATCAGTGACTGCTGACATCACAAAAAGAGGAAACCCCACTTTCAGCACCTTTGGATAGAGAAGCGTCCCCCCCATGAAGTAGTTTTGCCAAACATAATAAAAATCCATCTAATTAATTGCCTAAATCCCACCACCAATTTACAGAAAACACAGAGGACTCTGGAGCCTATTAAATGAAGGCAGGAAAATACCATTATCAAAATTAACCTGTAAGCACCTATGCAGAACCATCAATCTGGCGGTTTCTTCAGGCAAACAAGGGTGAGAAGAGAGAGGAACACAACAAAGTAAGAGAAACTTTAAAAGACATAGTAAAAAGGCAAAACTACAGTCTCATTACTTGGATGCTAAGAGCACACGGAAAAACAAAGCCGTGACTGCTATGAATTTCAGAAGAACAGCTACGGGGGTCAAGAGAGGCTTGTGTTTGAAAACAGACGGGTAGAGGGCACCTGGGGCATCAAGTCCTAGCTTTCTGACACCGGGGTGGCTGCAAGGGTGTTTGCCTCACAAAAATTAATTAAGCTCTCTATGTAGTGTATAGTTTTCTCATTTTGTGTTTTATTTAAAAATAACAAAGTTTAAGCCTGGCACAGTTGTGGGGGCCCGCCCCGCAAGGGTCGTGGGAAGTGTTGAAGGAGACACGGATAGGTGAACGACAATCATATATCAGACACCTGCTTTAAGAAAGTTAAGTGTATATTTCTTTATGTGTCAGGAATATTTTTATTTTAGGCTCTTATGTTCTTCAGAGTCCTGTGATCGCCTCCCTTGTCCAGATGTCTTCGTTATTTTTTTCTTATCTTGTAGTGTTTGTTTTTAAAGAGAACTCAAAGGAAACTTTTAGTAATGTTTTCTAGGCCTCTCAAGGTTGTTTTTTGTTTTAGCTGATCTTGTCATAAAAGTGTCTGATTATTATATTATGAGTTTAGTGAAAACCTATTCTATAAATGTTAATTTAGAGTTATAAGTTTATAGTTTTAATTATAGAATTAAGTAAAAACCTTAACATTAATCTTTATCCTAAGTTAGTGAAAACAGTGTTATAAATCACCTACATAACTTCTAGTTAAGTGTTAGAACTTACAAAGAATTCATAATGAACTTATTATAAACTTGTGCTTCTAAAAAATCCTTATGTTTAAACACTAAACTGCATAATCCTAAATCTAATAGGGAGTGAATATACTTATATCATTTATACTTAAGCAATATCTAGTAACTTACAACCAAGTGAAAGAAAGCATTCTTGATGTGCTTCAGAGTTTAACCCTTGCATATGTTAGAAAAGGCCAAGTGGCATAGTGGGAAAAATGGAAAAATAAACCATGATATTTCCGGGTTAGCTGTGATTCTTCGCATAAACATGCCATCTTCTTTTTTCATGACTGCACAGAATTTCTTCAGCTGTATCAACAGCAAAGATGGAAGACAGAAGGGCCTCAGCTGCCTGGGCTCGCTTTGCGGCCAGGGGTCCTCAGCGCACCTGGACTTTGTCATCAGGCGGGCCTCCAAGGCTGGCTCCCGACATATCCCCCTTTTTTGTTTTTTAATACGAAGTCATGAAATTTTGTGTTTAGTTGAGAGATGTTATTTTTTAATGATTTGAAGATGACTGGAAGTAAATATAATAGTAGTAAGATTATTTTTTTACAAATTTTTACATTGATTAATATAGACAATAATGATTTTTGATTGACAAATGAAGAAAAATTGATATAGATTGACTGAGTCAATTGGGTGAATTTAAATTGTTTTTTAGTAGAGTTAATGTCTTGTATTTTTTGATGAAGTTTGGAGAGATTTAAATTTATGTTGGAGTGGTTTTAAATTTTGGAGATATGATTTTTAATCTCATCCCAGGTATGAACAGACTTGTTTATTTGGAGAGGTGTGACACAAATTTATTTAAACTCTGAATGATATTTTAAAGTCAATTTAGTCTTTTTTAATGTATTAATTTTATTTTTTAAGTTTTGGTCGATAATTTTTTGAGTTGTTAAAGTTAATGAGACATTTTTGGATAATTGATTTGTAAATGTAGTAGTATGTATTTTTTTAGTTAAAGTTATAGCTGAAACTGAAACTGAAGTAGTAATGACTATTAAAGTTGTAATTTTTAAAATTAAAGTTGTTATAAATTTTTTTGGTTGTGACAACAGTGAGTTAATCTCATATCTAAACACTAAACTATATATATTATATCAAAGAGATGTAAGATTTATACGAACCATTAAATAAGAAGGCTGTTTAATAATCATAAATCTCTATATAAATTAGAAAAAGTAAGATAATTAGTTAATTTATGATTTATGCAAGTAGTTTGATTTTTTAGGTAAACTAAAACATATTGGAAGAGAATTAGAACAACTTGAAAAGGAAAAATTATGATTAATAATAGTTTTGACCCACAATGAAAAAAGAGTGGGGCCTTTTAATAAAGAGGAATGATTAGTAAAAACAGTAATAATTTTAGTATTTCATGTAACAGGTTGGAATATTGGAGGGTTTGGGATATCAGCCCAATAAGATTTTTTTTTTTTTTAAATAAATACAACCCACCTGGCTTGCTATAATAGCCAGTATAGCAATAAAAATAGTAGAGAGAGTAAGAGAAGTAATTTGAAACCAAACCAAATTTTTTGTGTCATGTATTAGCACTTTTAGTTGTCCCCAAGTTGGTGGTTTGTAGGTTCTCGCAGTACTGTGGTGGGGGTGGGAAGCCGGACATTTTTGATGAGGCGGTCCAGAACCCAAATAGGTAAAGTAAACTTTAGGCATTTTGATGATGAAAGGCATGAGAAGCAGTAGCTGTTAATGAAGGAAAAGCAAAACATTACATAGTCTCATTAATAAGAGCACTGTCTTTAGATAATGGACCAAGGAAGGGTAGAATGAGTATGAATAATGAGTAGCATAAACAGGTTTTATATTAGCACAAATATGTAATTGAATGGTTTATAAAACAATAATTATGTTAGTGGGGGAGAAGGAAGAGACAGTATGAAGACTAGCAGTTTTTAAAAGACGCAGTATACCTGTAACATAATGTTAGTGTTGAGATTAAAAATTTTTTGTAAAGATCTGACAAGCTGCAAACAGCTTAACTCATAGAGTAGAATTATAATCTGTATGAAAACAAGAAGTAATACCATTAATAATAGTAACCGCTGTTTTAGAAGAGGAGCCATCTGTAAAAACCAAGCTAGCATTTTGTAGAGGTTGAGCACTGGTAACCTGAAGAAAGATAAAAGAATGATTTTTTTTTTTGTATAAGTAAGAAGTGGAGAAGGAGGATAGTGGAGAAGGAGGATAGGATTGTCATCAGGCGGGCCTCCAAGGCTGGCTCCCAACACACAGTGGCTCATGCCTGTAATTCCAGCAATTCGAGAGGCTGAGGCAGAAGGAAGGATTGCTTAAGCCCAGGAGCTCAAGACAGCCCAGGCAACACAGTGAGACTTCATCTCTCTAAAAAATTTAAAAATTAGCCAGGCATGGTGGCGCATGCCTATAGACCCAGCTACTTGGGAGGTTGAGGCGGGAGGATCACTTGAGTCCAGAAGGTTGAGGCTGTAGTGAGCTGGATTGTACCACTGCACTTCAACCTGGGTAACAAAGACTGCCTCAAAAACAAAAACAAAAAATAAGATAAAATTTATAAATTAGAAATTACTGTAAACGTAATAATCCTTAAGTTCTGAGAGAAATGTACTACAGTCTACAAAAGAACAAGTCAAAAGGTTCTACAACCTCAAGGCAGGGGAGAAGCTCTTGACCACGGTTACGGTGAGCTAAGGGAAGGCTGGGGTGCTTTGGAGGTGACTGAGCTGTTGTCAATATGTCTGCACTAGAGGGGTTCCTCTGACAGCATCAGCATTTGGACTCATCTATAAACTCGGGGGCCAGGGAACAATACAAATATTATAATGAGGTTGAGTGGTCTTAGGAGACCTTTAAAGATCTTACAGCTGTAACCTGCACATTCTAAAATAAAGTCAGCAATTGAGAAAATGAAGATACACATTTCAAAGGAGAGAATTCTGACCTAGGACTTTCTCAGCAAAGGAAACTGACGATGGAATCAAAAACTAAAGAGGGAACAGAGATCCTGGAAAATCCCAAAAGCATTACCCAGTCGAAATATACAATAAACCCTACCATACTTATGTCCTTCCAAAAACAGCACGAAATGGCTTGATGGGAACCTGCATGTCTGGAGGGAGCCAAGCCCAGTCCCCTGCTCTCTCTACTCCCAATGTCACAAGGCAGAATCCTGAGAGGCAGGATTTTACTTTAACTGTATCCAATAAAGCCTGTGGTGGCAGCGGCTGGCTGTGAACACCACAGTGGAGGATAGAGTAAAGAGGGGCTGGATGAAGGTGACCCGTGGGAGAGCTGTGAGTGGACTGTGTTTATGGCAGAGTCAAGAGATGCTTGTTAATCAACAGAAAAGGGAACATGACGGTTCTCATTTTGAATCCAAGATTCAAATCTCCCAAGATAATGACAAGATTTTTGGGCTCTCCATTTTCAGATAGTTCTGTATTGACCCGCATTTTAAAATCCATCAGGAAGCCCTTCTATAAACACTGTTTATTTCACCCTGAATATTTCAAAACAGTGAATTGGAGCTGCAATAGACAGCCCGCACCCTCCACTACTCCTCAGCAGCCTCCTCCCTTCTGAATACCGCATTTCCCAAATCTGCATTCACTTGGTCTACCGAGCCTCCACTTCTTTCCCTGACGTGGTGAGCCTCCACCCTGTTTGCCTTCACTGAGTGTATAACTGGCAGTCACTCTTTTTCAAAGCAGGTCCAACAGTCACTTCTACGAAGTCTTCAAAACGTACAATGGATTCTTTTTCTCAGAGAGGAATGGGCTGAAGAAACACAAAACACTTGCAAAAAGAAAATGCAAAGACAAATGTGTCCAGCCTTTCTTGACCTTAGTGACATGACTATATCATTCAACAAATATTCATGGAGTGGCTGTTTGAACGAAGCAACACAGTTCTTTCTTACTTCACTTCCCATCTTCAAGCACCTATGTCATTATTAAATCCAATTAAAATCAAAGTGACTGTATTTCTGATTGTCAAGGAATCCTTTTCCTCTTCCCATGAGCCAGTCAGCACTTATAAATGGTACATCAGCTTTCTAGAAAATTGTACAGACTCAGCCACAGAATGAGAGAACTGATTTGTGACAATTCATCATCTGTTGGCCCATGTTTCTTTATTGCACAAGTTTAATGCACAGGTAAACAGGTAGCCTCTGTCTCCCATCAATACAGACCCCTCTCTCCCAAGGTCAGACAGGAGGGACATGAAAACATCCATCTGGTCCTGGATCTAAAAGGTATTTTCTAATTCAGCTTCAATAGTAATGAAGCTCACATTTTAAATCTTATACTTGAGTTCATTTCTCAATTGGTTTACGATGTATAGAGAACAGGAATGTGATGGCGGTACCCAAGCTATAAACCAACCAGAAGACAGAAAAGTCTGGATTGAGTAAGAGATTAAATAGATCAACAAGATCAATCACCCACACCATCCACTTCTCTTCCTTTACTAAGTCAACAGCTAGATGCCAGAATTTCAGTTCACAATCATTTTGACACTGGGTTTTCCCCTGTCATCTTATGGAAGGTAGGTAGTTTGGTGGTTGATAGTCACAAAAATAACATAACCCCTATAGGCACATTTTTTTTCTGGATGTGGTGTGTGTGTGTATTTTAAAGATGTGGGGTACAGGTTGGGCACGGTGGCTCAAGCCTGTAACCCCAGCACTTTGGGAAGCCAAGGTGAGAGGACTGCCTAAGCCCAGGGGTTTGAGACCAGCCTGGGCAACTTGGCAAGACCTTGCCTCTATAATACATCAAAAAAATTAGCCGGGTGTGGTAGCGCATGCCTGTAGTTCCAGCTACTTGGAAGGCTGAGGCGGAAGGATCATCTGAGCCCAGCAGATCGACAATGAGGTGGCCGTGAGTGTACCACTGCACTCTAGCCTGGGTGACAGAGTGAGACTCTGACCCCAAAAAAAAGATGTGGGGTAAAACTCAGGATTAGGTATAAAAATGGTCATTGTATAGGTAAAGTTTGGGCCTCCCTTTGGTCCCCACTTGGCCTGGTTTGAGATCGGGTACCTTTATTAATGTGATGCGCCCCCCATCCCCAGCAGTTTCTGGTTACTGCCAATCCATTTCTTATAGTATTATGGCAAATGTTCAGGGTCAGCTAATGAGTAAGAACTTGTGGTACTCAGTTCTTTGTTTTTGAGATAAATCACTGAGTTATAATTATAGACTCTAAATCCATCCAAGTTGCTGTGAAGTTACAGGCACATTTAAAAAATTCAGCTAGAAGTTATGGTCTTCTTAACCTGATAAATACAGCAACATAAAATCTACAGGTAAAAATTTTAAATATGAACCTACCCGATTCCAAAAACAGCTTTACAGAGTATACAACAGATACAATTTATATAAACACAACATCTCTATGCTTTTATTATGGAATAGGCCAATCTCTTTCCTTGTTTTAGATAACCCAACTCGCTCAGGTTCATGCTTCACCTGCCTACCACCGCCCCCCCACCATGGACATACTCAAAAATACCAAGAAGTACTAAAAAAGAAGCCCAAGGTTTCCAAGTAACTCCAAAAGGGCCCCTTTCTGTAAGGAGTCCTATCAAGTTACCTCCTCCATCCACAGAACACCAACCAGCCAGTCTAGTGCTTCTGGCCATGGCACCCAAAGACAAGAGGCCTATGGCCAGCTTCTGGGCCTCAAAACACACTCACACATCCTATTTCTTCATGGACCTACTGACTTCTTTCAGATTCTATAGTTCAAAACGATGTCCTTAAGTTAATCTACTAAGTCATTGCTAACCCATCTAGTAGAGCACCTTTGTAACCATATTAACCCAATCCTATTTCCCAACAAATCTCAAGTTTTCCCCCTCTGACCGACCCCAACATGTACTTTAGTTCCTCATCTCCCTTATGTATCTTGTTATTTACTGATTCATAAAGCTACCAGAAAGCCTTCATGTTCTGGACAGGGAGGATATTTTCCCCTCACTGTCTACATTTACTTCATCAAATTCCCCTGAGGCTTCTGTTCATTCTTGTTACTGCTAGTCCATCCTATTCCACTGCTTCCTCTCAATACTACTTCCTTTTAGCTTCCTCTATATCCAGTCTCCTGGAAATAGTATTAGCTAGCTTTTGCCCAACCTTCATATATTTCTTCAACTCAGTTATTACAAAAGCTACCATACTTCATAAACATAGTGATTTAACTTTAACCACCTTCTAATGTGGAAGTGTTCTCATTTTATCCTACAGATAAGTAAAACCAAAATCCGAAGCCTGAGGAAAAAGCATTAACATATAGAATGTTTGTTGGCTGACATTTGGCCCATTTTAAAGCACTTATTAGTTCAGTTGGCATAAAGTTAAATAATGACCTTCAGTTTTTCGTTGGTAGGAAAAAGTATATATCATTTACTCCTCTCAGAGGAGCAACCCAATACATACCTCTGTAGAAAACACGTTTCTTCTGGATTTATCCAAATAACAGAATAAATCCACATTATTTCATTATTTTCAAAAAGACTAAAGCTTGTCTTACAGACAGCATGAACTCAGTATGCCAAAAGATGTCAGATTTAATTAGACCACTGCTGAAACTTGAAACTTAGTAAGAGGCTGTAGTTACCTCTTTTTGTAGATGAAGTTTGAAGCAACTGTTTGGCTTTGAGGGAAGTACGAGGCAAATTTTTCAGCCTTTGCGAAGCTGTTGAAAAATAAGGAACTGTAACACTTGCCTGGAAGTACAAGATAAAGGCTACAGCGTCTGCACACTTGTATTCAAATACAAACTTGAAAATTTATCAAGGAACAGAAACCATAAGTGCAAATATGTTAGAATCCTAGCAGCAAAGAAATTTGAAAGTGATGCTTAGTGCATTAAGTTGGAAAGGAAAGGGGATGGAACATAGACTTAACAGTTTCTTATAGATGAGAAAATCTCCAATGCCAACAGTCCAAATATCAAAGAGAAAACAAACCACTAGCAAACATGCCACAGGATGCAAAGAATACAAAGATGAAAGTGACGGGTACAAGCACACAGCATCTAATAAAATAAAGCAGCGCTTGTTCAGTGCAAAAAAGCAGATTTTGGCCAAAGCAGTTATTGTTAGATGAATTGCCCTGATATAAAACAATAACCCCCACACTCAAAAAGGAGAAGAAAACTCAGAACCAGGCAGGTCCTCAGGAAGTCACACTTTCATGTACTCCTATTATCTTGCTGTGGAAAACAACTGGCTTCTATTTCAGACTCTGGACAGCTGTACCTAGGCTGAGCACATATGCAGGTGGTGTGAGGGTAAGTGGGGTAAGGACTTTGTGGAGTCAGAGCATCTGCCTGAAAGTTACCAGTGAGGAGAGTTAAGCTTTCTTCTAAACTTCCAGTCTAGTAACTTCATTGACACTCTCAAAGTCAGCATGGAAAAAGCAGCCCAGGTCGCCCAGGGTCCCAATCATTCCAATCCCATGACCACAGTTACAATGACTCAGGAACACCCACCAGTGTGGCTCTTTAAGCAGCTCTAAAATCTCTCTCCCTCCTGCTGCTTAACTCTACCAGAAATGGAAAACGACTGCTTCCCCACAGATAATGAACTTCTTTAAAGCAACAAATGTATTTGATCTCAAATTTTACAGCTCTCCAAATATTACTGTAACCAAGTAACTCATATATTGCCAGGCACACTAGCAAAAAATTCTCCATACTTTAACAAAAAAAATCAGATTTATAATGGGTGACTTTATTCCTGTGCCACAAAAATACAGGTTCCTATCATCACTGAATATTCTTCATCCATATATTTATTTATTCATGTTTTCACCCATTTATACTGTTCCATGCATTCATTCCTACATTCTTTCCTTCATTTAAACAGTTTAGCATCTGCTTTATTCTAGGTACTGTTTCAGATACAGTGGATCCAGGAGCCAACTAGACACAGTTCCTACCCTCACAGAACTAATACTCAACCATCAAAGCAGTCAACTACATGGCCTGCCAGACACTAATGGCTGCTAGGGAGAGAAGTAGGAGAGGACAGGAAGTGGAGATGTAAGTTGCAGTGAGAGTTATCAAGAAAGACTTCCCTAGGAAGATATGTGCACAAAGATATGAAGGAGGAGAGGGAGGGAGCCATGAAGGTGCCCGGGGAAAGCATTCCTGATGGAGGGAACAGCAACTGGAAAGGCCTCTGGTGTGTTTGCAGAATAGAGAGCAGGCTGTGGCCGGAGTGGAGTGAGTCAGAGATGGACAGCCGACTGCTCGCACAGTGACAAGCACCATCTCTCACCTGTACAGCATCTTAACGAGGGCTCAATATAGAAGACCACCTATCAGGAACTCATCTGGAAAGAACCTGTTCAAATTAAGCTCTCTGGTGACTCAGTGACTTCAGCTGTCCCTCAAGTTTCATGGTGTCTATGTATAAGAAAACCTGTCCCCTAGGAATTCAGAGAGTCAGATTACACACAGAAACAGGCAGGAAGCTCTAATGTTACCTGATACAGACAGAATAAAATGTACAACTTTCCTGAAATACAACAATCACATAAGTGACTCAAAGAACAAAACTAAATTTTTATCTGAATTATCAATCTTAATTTGATCAGTTTTCTAAAGACAAAACCATTTTTGAAATCACAAAGTGTAGTTTAACTAGAACTCTCCAGTTATTTCTAAAATAACAGAATTCAATGTGTTAGCCAATTGAAGATATTCATGGTTTAGTATTTTCCTTGGTTTCTTTTAGTATTTATATAATTCCACTCTAGCAAGACCCCAAGGTAAGAAGCAAAGATGCTGCAGAACAATTTATTCCATGCTTCCACGACTTGGGTCAGGGTTTTCCTGTACAAACCAGCACCTCTAAAGACCTCTTTTCTGTTCAACACATACCACCATTTTGCAAGTCATTCTAACTCAAAATGTTCTTACTTTAAATTCCATTATTCATGCCCTAGAGTCTCTTAGCTCCACCATTTCCTTGCATCTTTGTTGTCTCCTAAGTAGCCAAGTCAGACCACCATTCCTCTCTTTCTGGATTAGACCACCATCACTCTCTTTCTGGATTAGACTACTATCTCTCTATTTTTGGATTAGACCACCATCCCTCTCTTTCTGGATTAGACCACCATCTCTCTCTTTCTGAATTAGACTACTATCTCTCTATTTTTGGATTAGACCACCATCCCTCTCTTTCTAGATTAGACCACCATCCCTCTCTTTCTGGATTAGACCACCATCACTCTCTTTCTGGAGTAGACCGCCATCACTCTCTTTCTGGATTAGATCATCATCACTATTTTTGGATTAGACCACCATCACTATTTTTAGATTACAACAGTGCCCCTGGGCATCTCCCTATACCCAACCCTTTCCACTCCATTCATGTACATCAAAGGAAAGGTAGTGGAAGCACTGGCCCTGTCCAATGTAGGCAATCTGTGGGTGTACTGTCTGTAGGGAATTTAAAAACAAACATAAAACCAACTTGGTTTGCTCTCTATGACCACCAAGCCTTGGCAATCATAATCAACATCAGTGGACAAAACATTTCTCCCTGAACAAACAGCTGGTCTATGTTATAAACAACAGTGACAACATGTGTATGCTTTTAATCAGTATTACTCAATCCTTTAACAAACACTACATTTCACATCAAAGTTAATTCAGAGAACTCTCAGCTACAGTCTCCCATGACATAGGTAGATTCAAGAGTACGTTCACAGTCATTCAAAATCACTTACACTTACTTCAGTAGAGTTGGGATATTATAATATTTAACACATGAGAACGAAACAGTGACAGTACAGTGATTGAAAAGCCAGTGAAAGAGAGTATGAGTTACCTAGATTCTGTGATTACATGTGACTATGAACTTGTGTTTAAAATGTCTCAACTGTTAAGAAGACATTTATAAAAACCATTAGACTTGAGCCCTCAAAAACAAAGACATGAAAAATATAACAATTTCTGGAAGTCAAAATGGAATTTTATGACTCTCTGCTGAACTTATCCTTATGCCAAAGACTTTCTCTGTTTGTACAGCAGTTGCTTCATGAAAGAAAAATACTTTCAAAGTTAAAATTTAAAGATGGTATTCCTCCTTCAAATATGAGTGAAGATAGATGGAGTCTCAATATTGAGAGGTCAATTCCGAAGAGGATACTGTCAAGTTTCAGAAGCCAAAGTTGTCCATATTCATTACTGTGACAGATCAATATGTGACATTTTTCCTTTTTTAAAAAAAGATGACTATAACTTAAAATTATTAATCCATTATCTTTTTTCTTTTGTACTGTAAAGTTGATTTTATTACTTATTTTTTTACTGGCAAGGTTATAAGATCAAAGTTCAACAGAATATGTTCACTGTCTGTATTTTTTCCTGGCCATTGCTGCTGTGACTTATCTTATGATTATTACTGAACATCATTTTGTCATAGGTAGGGGACGTTAAAAATACTCTTCTCCAGATGCTCCATGCTAAGTAAGTGGAAGCTTCGGGTAATGAACGTTAATCACCCCTGCACGACACGAGGTCTACACACTTACATTCAGAGTCACCCTTCAATGCACTCATTCCCCATTTCCCATCTTCTCAATGCTACCAAGACACTTTTTATCCACTTAACTTCTAAAAATTCACCCAGATCCTGTCACCCTTCACCATTGCCTTTGTTCGGATCTTCATTGCTTGCCCAGATTTTGCAGGAATAGCCTTCTAAGTCATTTACAGTCTCTCTTCACTGAATCTATTTTCCATATTGGTACCAGAGTGAACTTTCTAAGAAATAACCTTCATGAAAAGCCTGCCGTGGCTCCTCCCAATTACAGGATGAAGTTCAGGTGCCTGACGGTGACATCTGAGAATGCACCTGGCCTGTCCCCTGTCTACAGTTCTCTGGCCTGTCACTACACCCACTCCCTCCTCCATCACACACTCTACACTTCAGTTACACAAAACCACTAGAATCAGGCTGCCATTTTCAAGACTTTTCATTACTGATCCCACTGTTGGGAAAACCTATCCCTTGTTTCTCTGGCAACTCCTAAACTCCTCCTGAGCTGGCTTACATCCTTTCTGAAGGCCCCTTCACAGTACAGTTTAATGCCTCTCCCCTGTTCCCACAGAATTTTCTGCCTGTCACTCACTGCTACTAGAAGGCAGAGACTATCCTATTCATATTTATATTCCCAGTGCTTGGAACACAACATACGCCCAATAATATCTACTGAATAATTAAGGGACACAGGTGTGTCCCTACCGGATAAAATCTAGAGCCCCAAACTAAGCATTCAGGGTCCTCCACTGTCAGGGTCTAACACAGTGGTTCTCAAACTTGAACTTAACAAGAATCAGCTGAGATGCTTCCAAAAAATAGTCTGGGTCCCCACTCCAAGTGTATTCAAAATTTCCAGAGATAAAATTCTATTTATAAATCTCCTTGTGATCAGATAGTTGACTCAATATCGCTGCACTACTTATCCTTAAATAGATGCTCTGTAACTATTTTATTTATTATTAGACTGCCCTTTACACATATTTATTATGACTTATTTATTTTCATTCATGTTTCAAAATTATGTAAAACTCAAATGTTATGTCTGAGTGTTTTGGTAGTAAGTGACATCAGTAGTAGATGACTCCTCCCTCGAGGGCCCCAGTGCTACCTGGTTGTGCCCAGGCAGACAGCTGTCCTGGACGTCCTCCCTCTTCTCCAACAGGAGGTCCCAAGTGAATGTTGGTCCTATGCCTTTTTCTCTGGGGGTGTACTCTGTGACCATTCAAAAATATTCCTTCATCTGGCTAAATGTAAGCACGTGGACAAGAATCACACTGAATTATTGTATTCTTTTGTGTCTATACACAAAGTACTCACAGCTCGATCCTCTAATCACCCCTTCAGCAGCCCAGGAACCTCTCGTAAGTTGCCTACTCACATGCGATGAGGTCAGCATGGTGCAATCTGAAGATGGGGAGGGAACCAGTGCAGAGGTCCTCAAACTTTTAAAACAGGGGGCCAGTTCACTGTCCCTCAGACTGTTGG
>NW_007247756.1:25311-41852 GCF_000164805.1 Carlito syrichta | reverse complement strand
TGAGGACTAGCCGGGCTCGGTGGCTCAGCCTGTAATCCCGCGCATTTGGGAGGCTGAGGTGAGTGGATTGCCTGAGCCCGCGGGTTCGAGACCCGCCTGGGCAGCGAGACCTCATCTCTACACTAAAATCAAAAAAATTAGCCGGGCGTGGTAGCACACGCCTGTAATTCCGGGTACTCGGAAGGCTGAGGCAGAAGGATCACCGGAGCCCAGCAGGTCGAGGCTGCGGTGGCCGGGAGCGGCCACTGCACTCCAGTCTGGGCAACAGAGTGAGACTCCGACTCAAAAAAAAAAAAGTTTGAGAGAGACTGGTGGAGAGACTGGAAGGGAGGAGAAAGCTGGCCTTGCTTTTGCCACTCTTCTATGACCTTATACAACTCGTATAATCTATATGAATCTCTGATCCCTTTCTATAAAGATAAGTAAGTATGTGTGAGGGTCAAATGAGAGAAGTATGTAAAAGTACTTTAAATGTTTAAAGAAAACTAAATTTGGGTACTACTATTTTTTTAATCAGTAGAACATCTTGGGTCTTCCTTTCTTCCCTTTCCTCACTTCTGAACCAGTAATTCCTAGGTTTTTCTGAAAACTACACTTTCTGCTACACCTGTGCTCTATTAGTATTAGAAAGGAAAGCATCAGCCCTTTGAAAGCCTCTGCCCCTCACAAACACTCCTTACTTTAACTGAAGAAGCTGAGAAAGTGACATGTATTCATGACCTCCGCAATGCTCTGGTTTTCTTAAACTTTTTAAGTAATACGTTCCAAATACAAAAGTAAAAAATTGGCAGTAGCTAAACAAATGAAAATATATTAGAACTCTCATAATACTCGTAGTCGAATGCCAGCATCCACAATAATGCAGCCACAGCAAATAAGCAGATAAACATAGTGATTGGCATAGTAACAAGGCAAAAGAAGTGATCCTTCAGGTGGAAGTAACAGCAACCTTGCCAAGTTAGGTTCATGCAGACCAGCAAGTAAGAACCAAAGCTGTACCACTTAAGAGCTGGAAAAATAAATACTTAGGAGAAAACAAATGCAGCATTTATTACACCAACAACTAAAGTTTACACAAACGATACAAAATAGCAACTCATATATAAATGTATCAAACTTGCTATTATATTTATACATACTTATATATCAAAATAAAAACATAATAAAAAACATATCAAAGTATGAAAACTATATATACTAATTAAAATAACATATTTTCATGTTATCAATGACAACATTTTAAGAAAAACAGGTAACACTATTTGTAACATTTTAACTAAGTAAGTTTTACTACAGCTACAAATATAAAAATAAACAAGCATATACAATTGAAAAAAACGATGGTACCTTACTTTCTCTTCTGCCTGTAATTATTCAAATAATGAAATACGTGATTACAAAACTGCATCTATACATATTTTTCGCTTAAAAAAATTAGAGGTTGGCCAGGCGTGGTAGTTCAAGCCTATAATTCCAGCATTTTGGGAGACTGAGGTGAGAGGATTGCCTAAGCCCACAGGTTCGGGAACAGCCTGGACAACTTGGTGATACCTCATCTCTACTATAAATCAAAAAAATTAGCAAGGCATGGTAGCCTATAGTTCCAGCTACTTGGAAGGTTGAGGCAGAAGGATCGCCTGAGCCCAGCAGGTTGACGATGGGGTGGTCGTGAGCGTGCCACTGCACTCCATCCTGGGTGACAGAGTGAGACTCCAACTCAAAAAAAAAAATTTTTTTGAGAGATTAAAATTCCATTATGTCCTACATATTTTAACCTTTCACTTAGGAGCCGTTTGATCACAGATAAGTAATTTAATCATTCAGAGCTTCGATTTCTTTTTTTTCCCTTGAGTTGGAAGTCTCACTCTGTTGCCCAGACTGGATAGCAGTGGTATGCGCACCACCACTGAAGCCTTGACCTGCTAGGCTTATGGGATCCTCTCACCTCAGTCTTCCAGGCAGCTGGAACCACAGACACATGCCACCATAACTGGTTAATTTTTTTATTTACTGTAGAGACGAGATCTTGCCAAGTTGCCCAGGTTGGTCTCAAACCCCTGGGCTCAGGCAATCTTCTCGCCTCTGCCCCTCAAAGTGCTGGGATTACAGGTATGAGCCACTGGCTAAAACTTCAATTTCTAATCTGTATAATGTGTTAATAACTGTACCTCCTTTAAAGAATTGTTCTGAGGATTAATTAAGATGATGCATGTAAATACAGTATAATGCAAATTTTTGTAATATAAATATCATATGCAACTAGTAAGTAAGGACAATTTGTCAATATGTCACTGAAGTAATTTGGATTCAAATGTGTTTTTCCTAGCTTGTTGACTTTTGAGTCACCAAGTGACAGCATCTGAACATAAAGTATGTGACATCAGCTAAACACAACAGAGTCAAGGAAGAATGAAAAGCAACTAAGAAAGAATTGAATTCTTTCAAAATTGTAACTGCTCAAGAGACAAGTTATAAATGAGTGTCCATAAACTAGTGTTTTCATCACTTCTCACAGCCTTAAAAAAGTGAAGGTGCGTGTCATGGCTACCACCCCTTCAAACTGTGAGCAATGACATGTTACAAGGGTCTGCATAAGCCTGCAGCCCTCTGTCCCATGTGCAGACCTGCTGTGACCTGTGGAGCATTTGCCAAGAGCACAGAAATAACTGTCATCGTTTATTTAAACCTGTCTTAACTACACGCTCGTATCTTTTCTAGATAATAAGCAATAACTTCTGAAAGTGTCTGATTGTTTTTCAATTACCTGTACATGAAGGCACGCAATGCCCAATTGCTCCCTGCCACCACTTCCTGGCTGAGTGTGGCCACGCTACCTGAGACGTTCCTACTCATGATCCTCTCTAACCTTTACCTGTGCTGCATGTGTCTCCTTAACTCCAAAGTTTAACTCTTCCTTTTCATCCCATGACCTTCCACTCTTTTTTAAAGCATGACATCCTGTATGTGCTACAGTATTTTATTCACTGGGGACTCAGCATACTTTTACCTGTGCGAGTGCTTTTATAGGATCGTTATTGTGTTTAATCAATGCTCTAGTGATAAAGCTGCTTGGGCTTTCAGTATCTGTGCCAGGACTACTCACCCACCATGCTGTCATTTTCTTTTTTTGAGTTGGAGTCTCAATCTGTTGCCCAGACTGGAGTGTAGTGGCTGCTCCCGGCCACCGCAGCCTCGACCTGCTGGGCTCCAGTGATCCTTCCGCCTCAGCCTTCCAAGTAGCTGGATCTACAGGTGCGCGCTACCACACCCAGCTAATTTTTTTTTAAATTTATTGTAAAGATGAGGTCTCACCTAGTTGCCCAGGTGGGTCTCGAACCTAGGGCTCCGGCAATCCACTCACCTCAGCCTCCCAAGGTAGGGGATTACAGGTTGAGCCACTGAGCCTGGTCCATGCTGTCATTTTCAATGTGTAATATTGTAGGATGTGAGATTTTAAAGGAATGTGTATTTGGTGCTACAGTAGAAATATCTGTATTTATTCTCATACTACTTATCAAAAAATAAAAACTCATATATTTATTACAAATAATAATTGAAAAAAGTTTTCACATTCATGGGTTAGGAACTACTGAATTACCAAAACTTATTAAAATGTATAATCTACATGTGTTTTTTCTTTGATTATCTAAAATTCATCTTCTCTGTTTAAGAGTTTAGTTTTAACTCTAAGTATTTCTTTTCCAAAAGATAACCTAAATAGAGAAACTCTTATCCATTCTTAAAAAGTTTCTGGCAATTTATTATCTCAAATTTTAATCTGTAAGTAGGATTAGGATTAGATTATTATAACCTGACTTAATACTGATTCAATATTATACTGTTCTCAAAAAAATATTCTTAGCAAAGAATTATCAATCAAATGAAAATAAAGAATTTTGTATCAACAGGTACAGAAATAAAGCGAGGTTACCCAAGAGCTCTCAGGGGATATTTTTGCTTTGGAAAGAAAAGAAGAGCTACAAAAATCCAATTTTGATAATAGAGTTAATACACTATAGGTCTGAACAATAAATTGTTTAAGTATGATGTGCTCTAAAAATAATAATAAACTTTTAGCTATTTTAAAAACAGAGGTTGTTATTAAAGAAAACTTAAGTACTTACTAAGGGATATATATTTTGGATATTACACTAGCTACTATATATACTTCTAACTCTGCAAGCAAAAGATACACCTATCATTTTTTTCCTAAGTAGTTAGACTTTGCTTATTTAAAATTCTGGAGAGACTAGAGTTTCACACAGATGTAAGAAGTGATAGAATTGGGTATCTTATAAATTAAAAAAAATTTTTTTAAATTAATCAGTATTTTTTATTATGGTTTTGTGGGGTAGAGTTAAGGGTTAGGTGTACACTTACGTTTCATTCAGGCACCCTGTTGATAAGAGGTGTTTTCCCATACCCCGACAGATATTTGCTACTGTTAATCCCATCCCCCTCCCCCCATACTATGATTATCTTATAGTAACTAATAAACACTAAAAAACTAACTATAGCTAGCTATAGCTTAATCCAGCTATTCAACAAAAAATAAACACCTAAAATTTGCATCTTCCTTTAAATAACTGATAAATGAAAGCATAAGAAAGACACTTACTGGCTGAAGCCTGAGCTTGCATGCGAGGTATTCCTCCATTTGGCACTTGAAAATTTGAGTCACTTCGGCTGCTTTTCACTGAGTCAACTGTATTAGGTGTTCGGGACAGGTTTGGAAGACTGCGCCTTAGTTTTTCTACAATGATATAATTTTAATTTTTAAAAAACCCCTTCTTTCAGATAGAGAAATTAAAACATTAATTAGCATTCAAAAATCACACTATTTATTTAAACATTCTGTACATTTTAGATGAGAAAACAGGAAGCACTCATCTTATATAAAAATAAAGTAACTCAATCTAGAGTCTGTTAATGGGTAGAATAAGAGAACCCTTAAAGAGAGCCAGAAATTACATATTTAAATCAAAATCTGAATAGGTAACTTCACAAGTAACATAAAGCACAAAAATTACTCAAATACATAACAATTCCGTTTCTCCTTTATTTTTGTACAGATTCACTATTAATAAAACTGCAAGGCTGGGCTCGGTGTCTCAACCTGTAATCCTAGCACCTTGGGAGGTCAAGGTGAGAGGATTGCCTGCACCCGCAGGTTTGAGACCCGTTCGGGCAACTTGGCGAGACATCGTCTCTACAATAAATCAAAAACTAGCCAGGCGTGGTAGCGCGCGCCTGTAGTTCTGGCTACTTGGAAGGCTGAGGCGGAAGGATCGCCGAAGCCCAGCAGGTTGAGGCTGCGGTAGCCGGGAGCATGCCACTGCACCCCAGTCTGGGCAACAGAGTGAGACACCAACTCAAAAAAAACCCCAAAAAAACAATAAAACTGCAAGCCTGACGTCATCTCCCAATTGACTTTCTGAACATAAAATCCTGGAACATGAAGGATGTCCTTTTCAGGCACCTTTCCATCACCAGTTACTCTACTGGGCCTTACCTTCGTTCCTGACACTGCTGGTCTGCAGGTCTGTGGGATGGCCTTGGAGTGAAAGGCGCGGCTGCTGTAAGCGGCTAATCATAGGCTGTGAGGACACTCGAGTGTACTCTATTCCCCGCGCAGGCGACCGTGAGCGCGGTGAGTTTCTAGGTGACTGCTTGGGTGATGGTCGAGGTGAATTGCGTGGTGACGGTGAGAACCTGTTAACAGCAGGGTATACCGCATGATGCATACTGTCATCTTCATCATCTAAACTTTGTGCATCAAGTTCCTGGTCACTAAAAGTACCCCGTCTTGTAGAATTGCAAGATGAACCAGAACTGCGCCGAGACGTGGTGGCTGCATATTCTTGCCGGAGACCTGGCAACAGGGAATGTTACTTTATTTCTTTAATTATATTTTCAAACATTTACATATTTTTAAAACTTAAAAGTACAAGACTTTCATTGACAAATTTCAACAGAGTAAAGGGAAACTCCTTTTCTACTTTTTAGACACCCTCTCATAGAACGATGTATAAATCACATCTGAAGGGTATTTTTATTTACTTATTTTTTTTGAGTGGAGGCTTCAAAACTGTTGCCCAGGCTGGAGTGCAGTGGTATGATCACAGCTCACTGCAGCCTCAACCTACTGGGCTCAGGCAATTCTTCCACCTCAGCTTTCCAAAGTGCTGGGATTATAAGTGCATGCCACCACACCCAGTTATTTGTGTGTGTGTGTGTCCAGACAAGGTTTCGCTACTTTGCCTAGGCTGCTCTTGAACTCCTGGGCTCAATCAATCTTCCCACTTTGGCCTCCTTAAGTGTAGGATTACAGATGTGAGCCACTGCACCTGGCTGAAAGTTTTTAAATTGAATGAAATTCCATAAACTTTTGCTCAACTTTGAGATGTCTTCATGAATCTGAAATCTCAACTGCTTGATTAGGTATAGTTAAAAAATATTTCTACCCCTAAAAACAGTAATACAAATTTGAATGACATTAAAGAAATACTGAGGGAAAACAGTTGACATAGAACAGGGACCCCTAAATTGGGGTCTAGCCTGAGAGGCCAACTGGGTTCTTGGCTTTATATAGGAAAGAATTTAAGAGTGAGCAGATGCCAGGCACAGTGGGTTACGCCTGTAGTTCCAGCTATTTGGAAGGCTGAGGCAGAAGGATCACCTGAGCCCAGCAGGCCAAGGCTGCAGTGGCCCTGAGTGTGCCACTACACTCCAGCCTACGCAACAGAGTGAGACTCTGACTCAAAGAAAAAAAAAAGAGTCAGCAGACAAAGTAAAGTGCAAGTGAGTTCATTAAAGAAAAAAGGAATAGCAAGCAGCTTCTCACCAGGCAGAGCAGCCCAGGTGGGTCTGCAAGAAGAACAGCAACTGTGGCAGGGCTAGGATTACATTTGTATAGCTGTCTCTTGAGTATATGCTAAGCAAGGATAGAATATTCATAGGCATCCTGGGAAAGAGGTGGAGATTTCTAAGAACAGTGTTCCTCCCACTTTGTGACTATAAATGGGCAGGGTCTGAACTGTCATAGGCTGAAAGGCTTATCACTGAGCATGATAATGTATTCTAATGAGCGTATCATGGGGGGCAAGGTCAAGTAGCAGGCAAATCAGCTGTCATCTTGGTTCTAGCCGGCTCTAAACGGTTTGGTTCTCAACCGCATCTTGTTTTTTCTGTGGGGGCTCAGAAAACCAGGCCATCCACCTGTCTCGAGTAGCTGTCTCAGCCACTGGTTAGCCTTGTTTATCCTAGGAAACTAATCCTATCTCACAGTTACTGTCCAACCAGTGGAAATGAATATATCAGTGAACAAAACTCCTTGGATACTTAATCCGTGGAGTAATCTTACTCATGAAAATGATAAGGTACGAAAGACACTTCTATCCCACTGTTTGGAACTTAGTACTTGAACACAATGATACCTCAATTGCTTCATTACCTAAGAGACTTCAATAAAACAAACTTAAATTCTAAGTCTTCAAGTAAGAATTTTCAAGAGTCTCCTATGTAGCTTGATACCTTCAAAAACATGCCAAACAACCTTAGGAGCCCTTCAAATTGTATAGATGCTTCTGGAACAAAAACAAATGCTGATATATAAAAGTCAATGAGAAACAAAGTATAACACAAAAAGTATAGAATTTAGGTAATACTTTCAGCAAGCCCTGCTACTACTGGCAATCCAGTCAAAAAGATATTTTACAGAGCAGTAATCAAAGCTATAAATCACATGCTCACACACAGAAAGTGCTGCCAGTATGGTTCACCAAATAGTGGATGGGAATCATCCAAAGCATCTTTAAAACTACACACTCCAGCCAGGTGCAGTGGCTCACATCTATAATCCCAGCACTTTGAGAGGCCAAGGTGAGAGGACTGCCTGAGCCCATGGGTTCGAGACCAGCCTGGGTAACTTAATGAGACCTCATCTCTACAATAAATCAAAAAAATTAGTCGGGTGTGGTGGTACGCATCTGTAGTTCCAGCTACTTGGAAGCTTGAGGTGGAAGGATCCCCTGTGTCCAGCAGGTTGAGGCTGCCGTGGTCGGGCGTGCCACTGTACTCCAGCCTGGACAACAGAGCGAGACTCCAACTCTAAATAAACAAACAAATAAATAAAATAAAACTACACATTCCTGGGTCCACTTAGACCTTCGGTCAGTTTCAGAGTCACAGTACTAACTGCAAGTTACTCAGTGTCTAGTTTTAGTAAACACAGCACGAAAATCATCCTTCTCTTCCTTTCACATCCCTGATAATAACCAGTCCCTCACTAGCTGATAATATCACAGACTCGATGAAGAGTTCAAGAAGTTGGCAGAAGAAAAAGGTCTCATGTTATCAGTTTTTAGGGCTAGAGATAAATAAAGGAAACACTAAGAGACAATAGATCAGTGAAAGAGTACTGCCAGGAAAGAAAAATCCAGCTCCTAATGCAGGCTCTCCACACATAAGGGGATTCTAAGAAGTCACGATTGCTAGAGGATCCTGCATTTTCATCTTAAAAATGCAGGAGGTGGACCAAGCAACCATCCAAATCTGTAGTTCTACAATATAACTGCTATCAAAAAATCTGGGGAAACGATGTTGTAACAAGGAAAATCATCTCCTTAAAAAAAAAAATTAAAGTTTTTATGGAAATATCAACACACTTTTAGTATTTTTTTAATTCTCCAGAAAAATAAATATTTATGCATGTGGATGGCTTAGAAAAAATTATTAAGTGATAAAATTTATATGATTTGTTATCAAAACAATACAAAACCTAGAGCAAAGGGAGCAAAGGGCTGGTTGAGCTTCTCACAAAATATTGGGATATAAAAAGTCAGGGTTCAAACAAGAAATGAGTGACTTTACTCTCAGGTATAGAGTTCGGCAGCATCTTTATGTTCTCTTCACATTCAGGACCACAACCAGTCCCTCACCAGCTGACAATACCACAGACTCAGCAAGGAGCTCAATAAAATGTGAGGGAAAAGGGGCCCGTGATGTTGGTTTCTAGGGTTAGATAAACAAATCAAGCATTGAGTCCTGTTGTCCTTCTAGGGAAAGTCATATGGAAATGGGAAATGAATCAGCAGAGTAAGAAACATTCTGCGGCTTCTTAATAAATGATACAGGGACAGGCGCATTAACTCAAGCCTGTAATCCCAGCACTTTGGGAGGACGAGGTGAGGGGATTGTTTGCCTTGAGTCCATGGGTTTGAGAACAACCTGGGCAACTTGGCAAGACCTTATCTCTACAATAAATCAAAAAATTAGCCAGGCATGATAGTGCACACCTGTAGTTCTGGCTACTTGGAAGACTGAAGTGAAAGAACGCCTAAGCTCAGCAGGTCAATGCTGGGGTAGCCCTGACTGTGCCACTGCACTCCAGCCTGGGCGACAGAGTAAGACTCCAACTCAAAAAAATAAATAAAAATAAATAAAGGTTACTACTTGATAAAGTTTTCTATGTATTTTTTTTTTTTGGAGTTGGAGTCTCACTGTCGCCCAGACTGGAGTGCAGTGGCCGCTCCCAGCCACCGCAGCCTCGACCTGCTGGGCTCCGGCGATCCTTCCGAGTAGCTGGAATTACAGGCATGTGCTACCACGCCTGGCTGATTTTTGATTTATTGTAGAGATGAGGTCTCGCTGCCCAGGCGGGTCTCGAACCCGCTGGCTCAGGCAATCCACTCACCTCAGCCTCCCAAAGGCATGGGATTACAGGCTGAGCCACCGAGCCTGGCTAGAGGTCTTTTCTATAGCGTATACAATCTACTCTCAAGCAAGGTGATTTGCCCAAGAGGACAAAAACCGATTCTTGGGAGTTTGAAAAAATCATAGCTATCATAACAGTTTGTGGCCCTCATAATACTGAAACAGGTTTAGAGTATACCTATACTATTACAATTTCATAGGGGGAGGGTAGGTAAAAAAAAAATTCGAGAAAAGCTCCTTAGAGGAACAACTAATAAAAGGTTGAAAAACATGGTTTACACTAGAAAACACATAGTATAATAGTGTGCAGTGAGTGAGCACCAGAGCAGAGTGACAGGCAGGAACAAACACCAGTCACAGGCAGAGTGTCAAACGGGCTCTGAAAACAAGTTAGCGAACAAATGAGGATGTGCGCTGACGGAGTCTCTAAAATGGCCATCTCCACATTTCTTTTTTTTTTTTTTTTGAGTTAGAGTCTTACTCTGTCGCCCAGACTGGAGTGCAGTGGCACACTCCCGGCCACCACACCCTCGACCTGCTGGGCTCCAGCAATCCTTCCACCTCAGCCTTCCAAGTAGCTGGAACTATAGGCATGCGTTAGCAGGCCTGGCTAATTTTTTGATTTATTGTAGAGATGAGGTCTCACCAAGTTGCCCAGGTGGGTCTCGAACCCGCAGGCTCAGGCAATCCACTCACCTCAGCCTCCCAAAGTGCGGGATTACAGGCTGAGCTACCAAGCCTGGCTCATCTCTACATTTCTACTTCTACTACATACTATTTTAAGACATATTTAATACTCACAACAAAATAATGCAACAGTGAAAAACCTCAACTTTTAACAGTTAAAATACTTACTTTCTTCCTGCATCCGGGCTAGAATCTGCACATCAGTCACGTCATTTAGCTTGTAATTGGATCCAATGGAATCCTCATCTAATTCGGAAGCACTTAACTCACTATCTATAGAGGACTGGGGACTGAGTGGGGGGTTTCTGTCTGATGAGCTTTTCAAATTACCTTTAAAAAAAGAAAAAAATTCAAACTTTGGTAAAATATTGAATAAATGTCTGTTGAAAATTAGCTTGATATTCTATCCTTTGATCCAGATCACTATTATTCTGCTTACCTGTTTGCAAAATTCCCTGAAATTAAAAATTGACCTCATTAAGAAAAACGAGGGCTATAGAGGCTCCTTTATATGCTATGACATAAATACAAAATGTATTTTCCTTTAAGTATAATTTATCATTCTTTTATGGAACAGTAATGCTTTCAGCACAGCACCTGGCAAGGAACCAGTGTTAAATAACCATTAGAGGATGTCAACAAACTAGCCAATGAAACTGCTGTACAAATACATGAGTTTAACTCCCAAACTTGCAGTTATTAATAAACACCATCATCTTTTCCCTAAATGAAAGCATCTTTTTCTAAACAATGTTGTGATTTGAAGAAAATTAAATTCCTTAGAGATTTAGAAACAAAAAAGAACACAAGCCTCACTGCTCCTACATTAGCCATGCTTATAACGTTCCTTTGACAAACTGGTAAGGGGGATCAGTAAGGGGGATCCAAGGAGCTGTCTGATATTTGGCAGTGAGCACAAATGATGGGATAATGAAGCAACTCGATTCACAAAAGATACTGTACTTCATCATTCTACACTGAAAGGGGACACGAAACAGGCCAGGAGAAAAGGAACACACATTCAAGAGTCTAACGTGTTTCTAAGGAAACACCTTCATTAGGTCATTGACTTCTACTGAAGGACAATAACAATCCCCACACTGTCACTCTACTTCTAATACAGATTTATTTGAAACACTTGTTTTCCAGAATTCTTCACCATAAGAGTCAGCTCCAACATGAAAGGCATGTAAGGAGAGCAAAGAAGAATACACAATAATAAATCTTCATATTATTAATGAGAGTACAGTATAGATAGGAAAAATACTACAGGGTCAGGCTCAAATAATGCCTGAGTCTAAACAAATACTGCATTCTAAACAAATACTGCAGATTGAAAGTTTCCATGTGATATTGCCACAGGTGAG
Organism: Carlito syrichta; assembly: GCF_000164805.1. Taxonomy (NCBI): domain Eukaryota; kingdom Metazoa; phylum Chordata; class Mammalia; order Primates; family Tarsiidae; genus Carlito; species Carlito syrichta. The sequence continues at coordinate 30,084 of NW_007247756.1, read as the reverse complement.
ATATGGCACTGGGTATAATAAGCAAGAGCAGGAGCATTAGATTGGGGAGTACACGGGCCAAAGTCTGAGGCGGTTAACAATACTTAATTTTTAAAGAAGCCATAATAGTCATAACAATAGAAGCAGGAAGAGGAAGCCACCCCATAGCAGCCTTGGTCACAAAACCAGAGCAGAACAGACCTTCCCTGGCTCCAGCAAAATGCCCCTCCCACATTGCTCCTAGTCCCTGTGAGTCTTGGTGCATTCACACAAAATGTTATACAATTATGTAATGGTACTACTGAAGCTTGTAAGAACGCCTACAGTTTTAAACTCCGAACCTTTTACAACCTAAACAGATTGTTAAATAAATATCTATTGATTAGAAGAATCAAGTTTGTGATCCCATTTAATTAAGCACATTTAACAACTTCTAAGAAAATGCTCAAGAAAACTATATGGATGTAACACAATGGCTGATCTCTGTCCTTTTGGTGCCTAGGACAGTACCTGGTACAAGGTAGATCCTAAATGTAATTTTCTCTAATTAGGTCAAAGTGTCATAAGGAAAACAAACTTGAACTGCTGATGAATAACTGATTTTCTGATGGCGTGCAGTAACTTAAACCACTCCTTAATGACTCCATTTCATTTTCTCCTTACCTGAATTTCCAGGAAGTATTAGCTGTTTAACTATGGGAGGTCGCACTGGGGTTGAGGATGGAGAGTTGAAGCCACTGCTGTAGGGGCTGCTAGCATTTGGGCTGTAAGGACTCGTGTAACTCATAGAGTTGAACGGATTATTATATAAATTCTGCCTCTTGAGAGCTGTGATAATAAGAAAGGGGAAATCAAATTTAATAACTGATATAAAAGTTACCATTTATTTCAAAAGCTTTCCTATTAGAAAATTCATGAAGTCACTATCTCAATTTAAATACAGAAACATTCTTACAGTAGTGGAGAAAAATATAAATAATTTCAACAAAATGTTTTCATTATCTTAAATTGTGTATGCAAATAAAACAGTAGCCATGTCAAACAACAAAAATAATATCGAAGGTATAGCTCCTAAAAACAGGTTATCAGCCACTTAATTAACTTCCAACTAATGGAAAGCTTATTCTTTACTTACTGCTATATCAATCCTGAGTGACCTTTAAAAATAAACCCAATAAAAAAGCATATTTATTAGTTTCCTCATTTTTCTATAGCAAATACATTACTTTAAAAAAACTATAAAATAGGTGTTTAAAATGGTCTTTTCAAAGTTTAAATTTTTGGAAAAAGTAAAGCGATAGTGACTATTTTTAAGACTGTTTTAAAGGTCAAGACAATTCCCTTAAAAAAAAAAGCCTCCCTTCCTCCCTCAAATCTGTCCAGGAAGGGGGAAAAAAAGACTGTGCTATGCATACAAAGTTACATAAACAGTATAACAGCAGGACTGAAACCAAGTGCAATTATACATAAGAAAAACAAACAGCATTTTTCCTTCCAGCTTATACTAACAGGCACAGTTTATTCAACATTATGAGCATAGGCAAAAGCGCTGTGTGGAACACGCAGGCTGTGATGGCACTTTCTCTCAAGAAAAGAAGCTGGCACCAAGTAGCGCAGGCGAGGGAATGGAAGCGTGAGGTGTCACCACTGCAACAGAGAGGACCTGGGTAAGGTTTTTTGGAGGGAGGCACTGGAGCAGCCTTTTGTTTTTGAGTTGGGAGTCTCACTCTGTCACTCAGGCTGGAGTGCAGTGCCACCACAGCCTTGACCTGCTGGGCTCAGGAGATCTCTCAGTCTCAGCCTTTCAAGTAGCAGGAACTACAGGTGAGTGCCAGCATACTTAGCTAATTTTTTGACTTATTGTAGAGACGAGGTCTTGTCAAGTTGCCCAGGGAGGTCTCGAACCCCTGGGCTCAGGCAATCCTCTTGCCTCTGCCTCCCAAAGTGCTGGGATTACAGGTGTGAGCCACCACACCCAGTTTGGAGCAGTCTTGAGAGGAAGAGTAGAGGCTGACAGGTAACAGCACAGAGAGAAAGCAGGTGCTCTCATCTGGGTTTGTAAGATGAACAAAGCAGTGTCTGGAAACGCAGAGCCTGCTCAGGGAAAAAGAGTGAAGGTCCCATGTGGTGGCACAGGGGAGGGAGAAGCAGAAGAAACCAGCTGGCCCAGGTCACAGAAGCCCTGGAGTGCCAGTGCTCAGGAGCCTGAAATCTACCCATTAAAAATGATCAAGTTATTGGGGATTTTGAGCAATAATAATATGATCCAATCAGTTTAGGGGAAAAATGATGGGAATTTTGATGCTGAATAAACTAAACTGAACTAGGCAGTATACAACAATTAGGAAAGAGAAAAAAGAATGATTAAAAACTGGAAAGAATTACTAAAGAAAAAAAATTAGATGACTGAAGTTTCTGGCTTGCTTACTGGCAGAGAAATGGTTTTGGAAGGAGAAGCATATGTTTTCCACTTAGTGCAGTAATTTGGACCATGCAGCTTTATCCATATTCACCATAAGACAAGACACTAGCAAGATGGTACATCGTACATAGTTAGTGTGCAGCATGTTGCACGGACCTGGAAGCAACAACTCAAGCAGAAAGACAGTTGCCGTTCTCTTCCTGGTGCCTCTCTCCTCCATCTCCCCCCAAGTTTACTTTCCTTCCCCAAATTATCTATTGCAGTGTTTCCAGTTCTCAGCCCTTTCCTCTCAGCATTCCAGGCCCTGTTCCTTCTCCTGAGAAATCCCCATCAAACTGCATTGACCATTACCTGTATGCCAAGAACTCTGGTCTTAAGTGTTCCTCTGAGCTTCAGATGCACCTAGCGGCCCATCAATGCTCCCCTCTTGGTAGCAAGTGTATCAGAGTCAACATGACAAACTCAACTCATTATCTTCCCATGAAATCGAATACTCTTCTAGAGCCCCTCTCTCAGAATGGTGACAATATTCACCTTGTCACATAAGCTGGAAACCCAGAATCACTGCTGACACTGTCTTCTCCTTCGTTTCCTTGGATTTGGCTCCTTCCTTTTTATGACCACATCTTCTCTTGGCCATCTCCCTCTCCCCCACATACACGGCCCAGCTCTCATCACAGTCCTCCTCACAAGTGCCCCCTTCCCTCTCGTGGCTCCCCAGCTCCCTCTTGCAGCTCTCTTTTCTACCACTGGAATGACCTTCCCAAAATATGAGTCTGCCCCTGTTTTCCCGCCACACATCCCAGCCCTTGTAGAAAACTCTTCACTATTTCCCCACTGCTCTTAGAATGGAGCTCAGCTCTTTGGCACAGCCTCGCAGCCTCTGCTCCTCACACCCTCTGGGGACCTCTGTCCTGCCCTTCCTCGCTCTTCTCCAGCCCTTGCCTATCTGTGTCTTGCAAGTGCACACGCTGGCTCTCTCCTTGGAGTGTCCCACTCCCTCCTGCTCCCTCTTACTTGGCACAATTACACATTTCTGAATCTTTAGACTCAGGTCAAGCGTCACTTCCTGAGGGAAGGTTCCTGTTTCTCAAAGTACTATACACACACCTTTACTAGGCCACTGGTTCTAACGATGATCTGCAGGAGTAAGTTTCCCCACCAGATGATAAACTCCATGTCAGTTGGGAGGCCGAGGCGAGTGGATTGCCTGAGTCCACAGGTTCGAGACCCGCCTGGGCAACTTGGCAAGACCTCATCTCTACAATAAATCAAAAATGAACCGGGTATCCGGTAGCATGCACCTATAGTTCCAGCTACTTGGAAGGCTGAGGTGGAAGGATCTCCGGAGCTGAGGCTGCGGTGGCCATAAGTGTGCCACTACACTCCAGTCTGGGTGTAGAGTGAGACTCCAATTCAAAACAAAAAGCTTAGTCAGGGTGAGGAAAGCCCTGTCCATGTGCACATGGGAGTGGCCACTGCACTCCAGTCTGGGCAACAGAGTGAGACTCCAACTCAAAAAAAAAAAGAAGGAGCCTTCAAAGAAGACCGAAAAGAAAAGCTCAGGGAGGGCAAGAGAGGGTCCAACAGGCACAGCACTATTCTCAAAAGAAAAGGAAGTGTGGGCCCAAGTGCAGTGGGTGCTGAGAGGCTGAGTATGGCACTGGAGGGGCTGTTCCATGAGACTCAGGTCCTGGTCCAGGAAGCCATGCTTCATCAAAGATAACTTAAGAAAACTCCTTGGGAAAGGGGACGTTTAGGCAATAGCCAAGTAATTTCCCCCCTTAATATTTTTATTTATTTATTTATTTTTTGAGTTGGAGTCTCACTCTGTCGCCCAGACTGGAGTGCAGTGGCCGCTCTCGGCCACCGCAGCCTTGAACTGCTGGGCTCCGGCAATCCTTCCGCCTCAGCCTTCCCAGTAGCCAGAATTACAGGCATGCGCTACCATGCCCGGTTGATTTTTTGATTTATTGTAGAGATGAGGTCTCGTCAAGTTGCCCAGGCGGGTCTCGAACCCGCGGGTTCAAGCAATCCACTCATCTCAGCCTCCCAAAACACGGGATTACAGGTTGAGCCACCGAACCCGGCTAATATTTTTAACGTACACATTTTAAACATACATTAGATGTACAGCAGCAGCTAGTGTCCTGTGTATACAGTTATAAATGCACACACTGCTACACAGATGCAGGACTCGATCACTCCCACTCTGGTTCCAAAGTAACAGCTTCTCTAACACACTCTTACGACCTCCCAGCCTTGTTACAAGAAAGCAAGAGGCGAGCCGGGCTTGGTGGCTCAGCCTGTAATCCCGCGCCTTTGGGAGGCTGAGGTGAGTGGATTGCCTGAGCCCGCGGGTTCGAGAATCG
>NW_007247756.1:15639-24785 GCF_000164805.1 Carlito syrichta | reverse complement strand
GACAGAGTGAGACTCCAACTCAAAAAAAAAAAAAAAGAGCAAGAGTCAGGTACTCAAAATTGCTATTTTTGAGGTGCAGTGTCTTTGCTTTTCTCCCTTGAGTCTAAGTTGCTAGTTACCAATTGCTAATAACTCCTATTCCTTAGGATATTTTAAACCAGGGGTTGGCAAAACATAGCCTTTAGGCCAAATCTAGTCCATCACCTGCTTCCGTAGGAAGGTCCTACTTCCTTGGTGGCTGCCAGTGGTTGCCTACCACTGTAAGGGCAAAGCTGAGCATTTACAGAGATCATACAGCCTAGGAGGACAAGCTGCTTACTATCAGGCTCTTCACAGAAGAAGTCTGCCAAGTCCTGTTTTATTTATGAGAAGACTGTCTCACTTCTCCCATGAGAATATAAGCTCCAGTAAGGAAAAGACTTTTTTGGTCTATTACATTCATTGCTGTACCCTCAGAGTTGAGAAAAATATGCCGAGCACAGTAGGTTCTCAACATATACTGTGGAAGGATGACAATTTCTAATTAAATTGTAAATTATTTTATTTCTAAAGTGAGCAACTCAGTACTGGAAAACAGTTCCAGGATTACTGTTAGTAAATGTCTAAATAATAACATCTAACTGAAGTTGGTTAGAAATTTCCAGTCATTTCAATTTGTCTATTAGTTTGTCTGTATATTTCTAATAATCGTTACGAATATAATTTGAATCAAGCTCCAGGGTATAATTCTAAACATAAGCTGATATTCAGACTAAACATTTTAGAAATCACATAGAGGCTATTGCTTTTTCAAAGGGGCTGCTTTATGTTGAGGAAAAATAAGACTTTAATGTCAAAATAGAGTCAGCTTCAGAAGTTCTGTAATCACACCCTGTAAGCTATTTTCAATGGATATATCTAACCATTACTCCTTCCAGCCAAACCAACTTGACTGCACACCAGAAAACTGGTCAGCTAGTCTCCCCTCTGCTTCCCCTGACAAGCTCCAACTTAAACTTTAACCAAAGATCACATATTATTTTCTAAGCCAAAAACAATAATGATAAATACATGGCTGCCAACTAAATGCAGAGCAAAAAACAAAAACAAAACGTAATCACACGTCAGTCCTTTACTACCTGAGTATTTCATAAAACAATAAGTCTTAAGAGAATGAGAGAAATACCAAAAGAGACAATATTTTCCTACATTTCTACCCACACTGGCATATTACATTAAATGTCATCAACAGCCAGACACATTTTGTCAGTTTTGTGAATGCTATTAAACAAAAGAGCATAAAAGCAATTTAAACCTAAAATGCTATGTAAAAAAAGAAAACCAAAACAAGGAAAGGAAATGAGTACATTTATTATGTACCTACTGTAGCCCAAAAACATGCTAGTTTCTTTCATATACATTATTACTTAGCCCTTAAAATGACCTTTCAAGGTTCATCACTCTTATGAGGAAACTAAGCTCACAAGCTAAAGAATACAAAGAGTGACTCAGCCGGTAAGGGCTGCAATGAGAACGAGAACTCTGGTTCCCCACCTGGATCTTTCAGTCCCATAAGTTTACTCCAAAGTATGGTATGTGATGATGATACCAGATGATACCAGACAAATATTTTTTATTTTAATGATTATCTCTTGTAACCTATATTAGAAAAACACTTATGAAATAATGAATTTTATATTATAAATCTTGTTCTTTATGAGAACGTTACATTAAAATGAGGAAATTTTTAAAAAAGTTATTAAGTAAATGATAGAACAAGGTTATGTACACATGGTAAAAACTCTCATGCTGGTATGCACAATGAGATTTGAAAGATGCTACCAAGCAAGAAATTGCCTTCCAAAAACACACTATTCAGCATTGATGCTTTCCAAGTAACATTGTCGACATACCTGACATAGTTTGGTCAAGTCTGTGGATAAGTGACTTCTTAGCACACTCAATATCAGGACTTGGGTGATCCAGAACTTGCCTGCACCAAACTAACGGGCTCACAGATTTCTGCATTGGTGTGAGTGTTTTCTTTGGTGATGAATACAGCCTAGAAGAAAAAAGAAATACAAAAACATTCATTTTTAAGCACAAAATTAAAAACAGGGATCCCTTTGGTTCAATTTAAATTGAAGAGGAAGGAGCAAAGGTGATGGAATATGTTTAAAACCACCCACAGTTACTTCCTGCACAGAAAACAAATACTGTATAATAATAAATGTAAACCCAAGTTTCAAGTATGAAATAAATTCAACGGACTTCTCTCTTCCTCTCATCTTTAACTTGGGTCTGTCACCAGCATGCATTGTAGTCAAGATTAATGTGGTAAATGACCACCATATCTTTAGTCCACAATCTGTATTCATCTGGACAAAAATACTGAAATCAAATCTCAACTTATGAAATAACTTACAATTCAAAATTAAATCAATGGGGCATTCTCTTTCCAACTTAAATACTGCAATGCCCCATAACAAATCTTGACCTCTTCATCCCTACTTTAAAAGCCGCAGCAATGATTGTATATTAACACTCTGCTAGCAAATGGGTAGCAACTAAATATCCACAGATAGATGACAAGCATTAATAAAAACCACCTTATGACATTATCACCACTCTAGCAACATATAACTTTTCCTTACACTGACTGGTTTTATATAACTTTACCCACACAACTCATATGCACAGGTACACTGTCCCTCTCTACCGCTGGCTATAAAACTCGTTTTAAAAAATGCAAGAAGCCGGGCTCAGTGGCTCAGCCTGTAATCCCACGCCTTTGGGAGGCTGAGGTGAGTGGATTACCTGAGCCCGCGGGTTTGAGACTCGCCTGGGCAGCGAGACCTCATCTCTACAATAAATAAAAAAATCAGCCGGACGTGGTAGCGCATGCCTGTAATTCCGGCTACTTGGAAGGCTGAGGTGGAAGGATCGCTGGAGCCCAGCAGGTGAGGCTGTGGTGGCCAGGAGCAGCCACTGCACTCCAGTCTGGGCGACCGAATGAGACAACAACTCAAAAAAAAAAAAAAAAAGCAAGAAACATGGATGAGCCTCAAAAACACAATACTCAGTGAAAGAAGGCAGACACAAAGAATACAGACTGACATGCTGTAAGAGTCCACTTAAATAGAATGTCTAGAAAAAACCAAGGAGCAGAAAGCAGAAAAGTGGCTGCCTAGGGCTGGAGGTGGGAATGGGGATGAGGTCTCTTTTTAGGGTGATTCAAGTGCTCTAGAATTAGATGGTAGTGATGACTGTAAATATACCAAATCACTGAATTACACAATGACTCTTATGGTATGCAAACGACACAGTAATGGGTAAATGTTATGGTAATATAAATTGTGTCTTGATAAAGTTGTTTTTAAAACATCTGCTGGGCTCGGTGGCTCAGCCTGTAATCCCGGCACCTTGGGAGGCTGAGGTGAGTGGACTGCCTGAGCCCACAGATTCAAGACCCGCTTGGGCAACTTGGTGAGACCTCATCTCTACAATAAATGAAAAAATTAGCCAGGTGTGATAGTGTGCGCCTGTAGTTCCAGCTACTTGGAAGGCTGAGGTGGAAGGATCGCTGGAGCCCAGCAGGTGGAGGCTCTGGTGGTAGGCTTCTTCTCCAATGCGGCCACTGCACTCCAGTCAGGGAGACTGAGTGAGACTCCAGCTCAAAAAAAAAACAAAAACAAACTGTAAGGTACTCTGAGCATCTTTAAAAATACAGAAACGGGGCTGGGCATAATGGCTCACACCTATAATCCCAGCACTTAGGCTGAGGTGAGAGGATTGCCTGAGCCTGAGAGTTCGATACCAACCTGGGCAACTTGGCAAGACCTCATCTCTACAATAAATCAGAAAATTATCTGGGAATGGTGGCACGCGCCTGTAGTTCCAGCTACTTGGGAGGTTTAAGGTGGAAGGATGGCCTGAGCCCAGCAGGTCGAGGCTGCAGTGGCCGGGAGTGTGCCACTGCCCTCCAGCCGGGGTGACACCAGAATGAGACGCCAATTCAACAACAAAAAAACCCCACAGAAACTGTTGTATGCTAAATGAATAGAGCATCAGTAACTAAAAACCAATTAAGCTACAATACTTTCATCCCTCCTACTCACCAGAACCCCCACAATATCGTTCCTGTTTTTGCCAATGTCACTGCAATTCTTTCAGCTACAAGGACTAAAAAATTTTTTTAGTTTAGTTTTTGGATTCCTCCATCTTTTTTATTCTCTAAGCAATAATGGCACCAAGTCTTGTTGATCCACCTTTATAAGCTACCTTTCTCCCCATTCCTGTACTCATTCCTCTAACTGGAGCAGAAGAAAACACTCTTCCTCCCATTCGTGGATAAAAGTTAATGGTACAACCTGCCCACACCTAGAGCGATGAAAAGGGAGAGAAGCCTACCATCCTGGGCCCCCCAAACTTTTTTACCATTCTATCCTCTTAATTCAAGGTTCCTATCACTACCCTAAGACTAGAAACAAAGGGCTCTGGTCCAAATGATACCAGCACTAAATTATTCTTTGGTCGGGGAACCTTTGGTTGGGGTTTCAAAGTACATGCTTCTAACCCTAATGGAGGACACCTGAGCTGGGCTGGATTGTGTAACTGGATCCTTAGCAGGACTGCATTGTTTTTCAAGGAAATCCCCATCTCCAGTCATATCCTCCTGAATGCACCTGATAGCATCTAAAGAAAATCCCAAATAAAAATATTTGGAATAATTATACATTATCATCTCCTTTGTTTACATCTTACAAATGTGGACTTCTTCAAAATAATTATTTTGCCTACTAAAAATATTTTGTCACTCTGACACTTTAGAATTTATGAAATCATGGTATATGATTAATCAAGAGGGACACATTTCTGATGAACACACCAAGTTTACTGATGGCTAATATAATTTAAGAAAGGTTGCAATTTGCCAGCCTTGACTAAAAAAACTCAGACATTACTTCACTATCCTATTACTATTAAAATTAAGTCAGGGAGGCCCAGTAGGGAGCTGAGCTCCGCCCCCCACAAGAGGTAACATTGGGAAGGAGGGCAGTGGCCCAGCAGGAGCTGATCTTAACTCTCCATCCACGGAAAGGAGCTAGGGTAGTGTCAACAGGACCTGGCATGGCAGGGAATGGAATGTCCCCCAACCCAGACCTCAAGGTGTACCTCAACTGCATGACCACCTGCCTTCTACAAACCCACAATCTCCAGGATATCACTGAAATCATGCACTTACCATACCCAGGACGCAGTTAAAGGACAGACAACAAACAGAACAATGAGGTCAATTAAAAACAAACAGCAACATGGCTACCATAAGTCCAGCCATCCTACTCATTCCATTAAAAGTAAATAGACTCAGCACCTACTCAAATGCAGAGACAGAGCGGATAAAAAACCAAGACCCAACAACAGGGTGTCCACAAAAGAAACATCTTAGATTCAATCTATGTCTCAATAGGTTGAAAATAAAAGAATTTTGGAAAAAATACACCATGTAAACAGTAACCATAAAAGAGCTGAAGTGGCTATACTATTATTAAACAAAATAAACTTTCTGTAATTTTTCTTTAAAGACACAGGGTCTTACCATATTGCCCGGGCTAGTCTTGAACTCCTGGACTCAAATGATCTTCACACCTCAGTCTCCCAACTAGTTGGGACTATAGGTGCAAGCCACCGCACCAGGTTCAAAATAGACTTCAAGATTAAAAATAGTTACTCAAGCCAAAAAGGGACATTTTAACACATCAGGAATATACAGCATATGTAAACATACCTAACAACAGATAAACAACTCAGAAATTTTATTTGGGGGTTTGAATAAACCACTCTCAATAACTGAAAAAAAGAACTACACAGATAATCAGTAATCATAAAGAGGACTTGAACGTCATTATCAATCAACTTTACTTAACCAACACTTATGGGATATGCCACCCAACAATAACAGAATACACATTCTTTTTAATTGCACATGAACATTTTCCTAGAAAGGTCGTTGGCTGAACCATAAAACAAGTTTTACTGAAATGAACAGAACTGAAATTCTTCAAATTAGGTTCTCTGACCACAATGAAATTAGAAATCAGCAACAAAAAGAAGGTCAGTAATTCCAAAACTTGGAAATTAAACAACACACTTATAAATAACCAAGGTCAGGTCAAGCATGGTGGCTCTAATGCCTATAATCCTAGCACTTTGGAAGGCTGAAGAGGGAGGACTGCTTGAGACCAGGAGTTTGAGACCAGCATGGGCAACATAGTGAGACCTCATCTCCACAAAAAATAAAAGTAGCCAAATGTGGTGGTGTACACCTGTAGTCCCAGGTACTCAGAAGGATTGTCCGAGCCCAGGAAGTCAAGGCTGTGGTGAGCCATGTTCATGCCACTGCACTCCAACCTGGACTACAGAGTAAGATCTCGACTCAAAAAAGAAGATTATAAGGGAATATTATGAACAACTTTATGCCAACAAAATAGATTAACTTAGATAAAAGAGACAAGTACCTAGAAAGGCACAAGTTATCAAAAAACAAAAACAACTCCTCAAGAAGGAAGAATCAGAACAGACTTACAAAAAGAAACTGAATTAGAAATTTAAAAATTGGCCATGCTCGGTGGCTCAGCCTGTAATCCCAGCACTTTGGGAGGCCGAGGCAAGTGGATTGCCTGAGCTGGCAGGTTTGAGATCTACCCAGGCAACTTGGTGAGACCTTGTGTCTCTACAATAAATAAGATAAAATAAAATAAAATAAAAAATTAGCTGGGTCTGGTAGCGTATACCTGTAGTTCTGGCTACTTGGAAGGCTAAGGTGGAAGGAGTCCAGCAGGGCGACTGTGCCCCAGTCTGGACGACGGAGTGAGACTCTAATTCAAAATAAATAAAAATAAATTTAAAAATCTTCCCACAAAGAAAAGCCCAGGTCCAGATGCTTTCACTTATTAATTCCATCAAATATCAAGAAAAACATAATGCCAACTCTGCATAAACGCATACCTAATGATAAAAGATCAGATACTTCTTCCTAAGACTGGGAACAAAGTAAGGATGTGCACGCTGATTACTTCCACTACATGTTGTAGTGGAGCATCTAGACAGTAAAATAAGACAAGAAAAATAAATGAAAGGCATTTAGATCGAAAAGAAATAAAGTAGGTCAGGCACAGTGGCTCAAGACTATAATCCCAACACTTTGGGAGGCCAAGACGAGAGGACTGCCTGGGCAACATGGTGAGACTGTGTCTCTACAATAAATAAAAAAATTAGTCAAGTGTGGTAGCGCGTGCCTGTAGTTCTGACTACTTGAAGGCTGAGGTAGAAGGATTGCTGGAGACCAGCAGATAGATGCTGGGGTGGCCATGAGCGTGCTACTACAATCCAGCCTGGGCAACGGAGTGAGACTCCAACTCAAAAAGGAAAAGAAAAGAAATAAATCTATCTCCAATTGCAGAAAATAAGTGTTTATCAAGGTCACGGGACACAAGATCAATAAGTGAAAAAGCAATTGCACTTATATATATAATAATCAATGAACAACGTGAATATGACATAAACAAATTCATTCACACAGCATCAAAAAGAATAAAACACTCAGGAATAAATTTAACAAATGAAGTGCAAGACTTGCACATTGCAAGCTAAAAAACACTGCTGAGAGATATTAAAAACTTAAATGTCATGTTTACAGATCTGAGACTCAATGCTGTCAACATGACAGTTCTTCCAAACTGACTTATGAAATCAACACAGCCCTAGAAAACTTCAGCAGGTGTTTTTATGGAAACTGACAAGCTGATCGTAACACTTGTATAAAAATGCAAAGGACAAAGAATAGCCAAAACAATCTTGAAAAAAAAAAAACTTTTTTAAAATTTGAAAATCTCTGGTCTGGTGCTCTTCCGATCCATTTTGTACACCGCTGCCAAAGTGTCTTATAAAATACAAATTTGACTACTAATACTCTTCTGCTAAAATTCTGTGTCAGCTTCTCTTTGCCCTTAGCACAGTTTTTCCAAAAATGGTTCCTACAGTCCTGAGCCCTGCCCAATGGGCAATACTGCTTCAGCTTCCAGTCGCACCTTCCTCTCCCAGTCAAACATAAACAGCAGCCACAAGGAACCAACTTCTATTCTTGGAGAGCACCATGCTGACTTCTTGGGCACTGTGCATGTGGCTCCTCTTACCCAAAACCCTCTCTGTCTCCTGGGCCTCAGCTTCAATGTCAGTCTTCAGGGAGAGTCTCCCTGAACATCTCTAGTAGCCCTGCCTGAGGTGTCCCACTGTGAACACCACCATGAGACGAGGCATTCTGGTGAGGGGTGTCTGCTGCCATTTGGACCTCCTCTATCAAAAAGGAAAACCCACCTCGCCACATTCTCATTCCAAGACTGACTTTATACTTTATACATTGTTGTCCTGTTTGAATTTTTTGAGTTGGTATTTATAATTTGAAAGGAGACATTTAAAAAATGTGTTGGAGGCAATAAAAATGCATCATGATGAGCCTCAAAATTCAAACATTATGCTAAGTAGAAGAAGCCAGTCACAAAGCACTCCAGATTGTATGATACCATTTATATGGAATGTCTAGAATGGGCAAATCTAGAGAAAACCCCTAATGGGGTTGCCTAGGGGTGGGTGGCATGCAGAGAAGACGAACAGGCAGTGACTACAAAGGAGCGGAAGGTTTCTGGGCCAGCTGAAAATATCCCAACATTAAATTACAGGAATGGTCGTACAAGTCTGTAAACACATGAAGAAAAAAATACCTGAACAATAAAAGTCATAGTATACTTTCAAAAGGTGAATTTTATGGCACACAAATTTTCTCAGTAAAGCTGTTAAAATCTGATAGAAATAAATTGGACTTTCAATATTCCATTTTTTTCCCTTAGAACAAGCAGTACAAGGGAACCAAGCAGCATTAAATATATGTGCATTGTTAAACACTGGAAGCTATTGATTTTCTTAGTGATTAAACAACTAAGAAAACTTTTTTGGCTGGTCTCGGTAGCTAAACCTGTAATCCCGTGCTTTGGGAGGCTGAGGTGAGTGAATTGCCTGAGACTGCAGGTTCGAGACCCGCCTAGGCAACTTGGCAAGACCTCCTCTCTACAATAAAAAAAAAAAAAATTAGCTGGGCGTGGTAGCGTCCC
>NW_007247756.1:0-15619 GCF_000164805.1 Carlito syrichta | reverse complement strand
CACTGCACTCCAGTCTGGGTGACAGAGTGAGACTCCAACTCAAAAAAAAAAAGAAAATAATGTTTTTTTGGGTTGGGTGCAGTGGCTCAAGTCTATAATCCCAGCACTTTGGGAGGCCGAGGCAAGAGGATTGCCTGAGCTCAGGAGCTCAAGACCAGCCTGGGCAATTTGGCATGACCTCGTCTCTACAATATCAAAAAATTAGCCAGGCATTCGAGCTACTTGGAAGGTTGAGGTGGAAGGATCGCCTGAGCCCAGCAGGTAGAGGCTGCTGTGGCCATGAGTGTGCCACTGCACTCCAGCCTGAGTAACAGAGTGAGATTCCAACTCAAAAATAAATAAATAAATACAAAATAAAAGAACTTTTTAAAAAAAGTGTAACAACTTTCAATAATCTAGAAGTGTACAGATACAAGAAATGTTATACCTCCCTCCCCATACCAAAACTATCCCCCAGAGTTATTTACAGTCTGGAGTGTGTCTCTCTAGACTCTTCTTTGCTCACACACATAGTAGATATATAACTAAATAACGGAGACAAAAAAAGGAGACTGGGTTTACTCTGCTGAATTTATGGTAACCACAGTAATCACTGTTTACACTGTAGTCAGTTGGAAATAGGGCACTGAATCCAAGGACAAAGATGAAACTTCACTTAGGGTAAAAATAAAAGATATATTCAGCCGGGCTCGGTGGCTCAGCCTGTAATCCCGCGCCTTGGGAGGCTGAGGTGAGTGGATTGCCTGAGCCTGCAGGTTTGAGACCCGCCTGGGCAACTTGGCGAGACTGCATGTCTCTAATAAATAAATAAAAAAATTACCCAGGAGTTGTAGTGCATGCCTGTAGCTCTGGCTACTTGGAAGGCTGAGGCGGAAGGATCACCAGAGCCCAGCAGGTCGAGGCTGTGGTGGCCGGGAGCGGCCACTGCACTCCAGTCTGGGCAATGGAGTGAGACTCCAACTCAAAAAAAAAAAAGATATATTCAAAGTGTTACTGAAACAAATTTCTTTAGATTGGTGTGCAGAATTTTTATAGCCAAGGAAAATAATCGGACTTTAATACTTCAAGCCTATTCTCCTCTACCTATTCACTTAGTAAGGTACATTCAATGCAAAAGAATAAGACATTATGTCTTCACAAAGTTCAGTGCATAATCCCTGACAGAGACACTTATAGATGTTCAGATATTTGCATTTGAATTAACACTGATTAAAAAATGATTACAATGTTTAAAAAAGCAATGTGAAAAAAGATAAAGAAAACATCAAGGTGGCCATTTTGAGATAACTGTTCTTATTTTCATAATTTTATCATTAAAAAACTTTAATTCAAGTATCTTTGGTCTTACACACAAGAAAATATAAATTAATAATTCTAAACTACTAGGATATAATGCCTTTTAAAATGTCTTTTTTGAGTCAGAGTCTCACTCTGGCAGCCAGGCTGGAGTGCATGGCATGCTCGCAGCTACTGCAGCCTCGACCTGCTGGGCTCAGGTGATCCTTCTGCCGTAGCGTCCAAGTGGCTGGAACTACAGACGCAAGCCACCAAGCCCAGCTAACTTTTTGATTTATTGTAGAGATGAGGTCTCTCCAGCCTAGTCTTGAACCCCTGCGCTCAGGCAGTCCTCTTGCCTCTGCCTCCCAAAGTGCTGAGATTATAGGCATGAGCCACTGTGTCTGACCTATAATGCCTTGTAATGATTTAATAACAAGCTTCCACAGTCAATGTGCCAACAGCAATGATTATTTATAGTGTATCAAATGCTTATCACAGGAAGGCATTGTTTCAGTACGTTGACTACAGTAACTCTCAATCTTTATGACAAACCTAGGAGATAGGTACTATTACCATCCCCACTTTACAGATGATGCCACTTAGGTGAGTGAGGTAAGCACACTTGTCCAAGGTGGCACAGCTATTAAGTGTATAACCAGGATCACTCCAGAAACTGTGCTCGTAACTAGTATACTTTACAGCCTAACAGCATTGCTAAAAGAGAATACAAAAGATCCCTGTGTTAAAGACAAACACAGCAATCATTCTCACAGCCTCAATGATTCCTGCTCTCTTCTCCTAAGCCTTACCAATTATACAATATAAAGTTGTAATCAATCCCACAAAAACAACCAAAGCCTGCAATCTTCAGTTCAAATACATAGTAAGAGTTCTTTTGAGCTTTTAGAGAGATTATACTGCCATTTTCCTATTATATTTGGTCTATTAGCTGAAAAGGAATATAATACTATATTTATGTGAATGTACATAATATCCTTCTGGTTTTTAGAGGACTATCAAAAGTATTATCAACAATACTCGTAATTATTAACAAGGCAAATGTGTTAATAAAGTCTTAGAAGAGAACCATTTCCAAATGCTGACGTGACATGAGTTGCAGGGTTGGAAGTAGGTGTGTATATAAATAGCATGTATACAAATATGGGGTCACAAAATATGGGGAACCCAAAACACAGAACAAGCTGAAGTATATCTCAAACTTTTAGAGACTGTGATACTCTAAGCTTCATTTTCATTCCATGACTCACTTTAGTCCCATTCCAGCATGGTATGAGTTTCTAATTTCAAGAGAATCGAAACAATGTTGATATTCCTTGGGGTGTCACTAAACTAAGGTTGGAAATTAAGTCTTTTTTTTTTTTTTTGAGTTGGAGTTTCACTCTGTCGCCCAGACTGGAGTGCAGTGGCCGCTCCCAGCCACCGCAGCCTTGACCTGCTGAGTTCCGGCGATCCTTCTGCCTCAGCCTTTCGAGTAGCTGGAATTACAGGTCCGCGCTACCACGCCCGGCTGATTTTTGACTTATTGTAGAGATGAGGTCTCGCCAAGTTGCCCAGGCGGGTCTCAAACCCGCAGGTTCAGGCAATCCACTCACCTTGGCCTCCCAAAGCATGGGATTACAGGTTGAGCCACCAAGCCCAGCTGGAAATTAAGTCTTTAAAAAATAAACTTCTAGTGATGTGACACAGCTATGTACTGCTAAGAAGCGATACCTATAGTGAGACCAGCCTTGAAGGCATCAATCAGAAAAGAGTTGCTTCTTTTTGAGAGAAGATATAAGGAAGACCAGGGTCTCGAGCCATGCCAGACTCTGCATCCTGGGGCAGCAGCTGCAAGAAGTCTCTGTGACTAATGTGCCATCTTCCCAGTGCAACGACACAAAGAGAGTGTGACGACTAGGACCACAGTATGTTAGTACACGTCAAACACAGCTGGGTCCATGCATGGATCATGTACATAGAGAAGACACACACAAATGTTACATGTACATGTCACCTGACATGGAGACCCACACATAAATGTTGCATGTACATGTCAACCACACGGATTTCTTTTAGAGTAGCTTGCTTTTTAGTGGCTAAAACAAGATCTTACCGAGAGAAGTCATAGTAGTTCCTGGCTAAACAGTCATACTTTTAGCAAATGATATGTTCTTCAAACCCAACAATAATAATGCCTACTGCTACAATTACTTTTAATACTTTGTCAACTATTAACTTAACATCTTTTTCTTATTGTAGATAAAACCTCTACAAAAATATTATCTAAGAAAAAGATATGAGAGCATAAAGTTTGAGCCCACAAGACACAGTTAACAAAGATTTATTAACACAGTAAAGATTAAAGAAAAATCTCTGAGAATTTTCTATCTGCAAAATTTCTATAGGCTCTAAAATTAGTTTCTTAAATTATTATAAAATTAAAAGATTTTATCTAGCCGGGCTTGGTGGCTCAGCCTGTAATCCCACGCCTTTGGGAGGCTGAGGTGAGTGAATTGCCTGAGCCCGCGGGTTCGAGACCCGCCTGGGCAGCGAGACCTCATCTCTACAATAAATCAAAAAAAAAAAAAAAGAAAGAAATCAGCCGGACGTGGTAGTGCATGCCTGTAATTCCGGCTACTCAGAAGGCTGAGGCGGAAGGATCACCAGAGTCCAGCAGGCGAGGCTGCGGTGGCCGGGAGCGGCCACTGCACTTCAGTCTGGGCGACAGAGTGAGACTCCAACTCAAAAAAAAAAAAAGATTTTATCTAGTTGTGAAAATATGAACCAGATAATAGGAGGAAAATCTAAATTATGTATACATCTAAATTTATAAATATATACCTATTTACAAATATAGATGAAATATGTTTTTCTTTTTTTTTTTTGAGTTGGAGTCTCACTCTGTCACCCAGACTGGAGTGCAGTGGCCGCTCCCGGCCACCGCAGCCTCAACCTGCTGGGCTCCGGCGATCCTTCTGCCTCAGCCTTCCGAGTAGCTGGAACTACAGGCGCGCACTACCACGTCCGGCTAATTTTTGACTTATTGTAGAGATGAGATCTCACCAAGTTGCCCAGGCGGGTCTCGAACCCGCGGGCTCAGGCAATCCACTCACCTCAGCCTCCCAAAGGCGCGAGATTACAGGCTGAGCCACCGAGCCCGGCTTAGATGAAATATGTTTAACCTCAACAACAGGTTAACCTAAAATATTAAGTAACTGAAGTGCTAAGGAAAGTTTATCAACATTTTCTAGGCTACATACCAGAGTAGGGAGAGAGAATGATGCACTATATTCTGCTTACAGAACTAAAGTTAATATTAAAAAATTCAGACATTTTCTTTTTTCTTTTTTGTTACCCAGAAGGATGGGGCAGGCATGGAGGATGCCTGCAGTACACTGCATTTGGAGAATGGTCAGAAGGCACAAAACACAACTGGGAGGTGGGGGGGAAGAGACAGTATTCTGAGAACCACCACAGTCTTGGGAGAACACCCAACCTAGTCCTGCCCCAGGAGCCCATGGTTCTGTCTACACGCAGTCTGTACATAACTTTCTGTCTCCACATGGGATTCCAAGCGTCTCATGAGCAGGAGTAAGACCATTTCACATCATCCCTTATGCCTCCTCACTCCCAGGTAAAACTGCCTGGCACATGGTAAAGAAAGGAACTCAATATTGCAGAATGAAGGAATTAGCTATAAATAATTCACAACAGAGCACTGCATTTTTTCCCCAAAATACTGTAACAGTGAAAATTTTATAGTTTTCCTGATTTTACATCATTTGGTTACCAGCTGTGAGATTCACAGAATCAAATTTTTCCAATTGTAACTCACATTCATTTCACCATTTTTGTTCCTCTCAAAATACCCAGGACCTCTCCCAAGTGACAGCCATCAAATTATCTCAGTTTCTGCAAAAGGCTAAGTTTAACCTATTCTCCAGCCCCCTAATTTTCTTCCTTTTTCCATCAGTTTTTTCTGCATCACCTATTAAGGCTTAATTATCAAAGCTAAAAGTGATGATCTGAGAGTCTGAAAATTCACACAACAGTGTAAAAACTGAGCCCTTCCAACTCCCTCCAACACTTTAACTGGATCTTTTTGTTATTCTCACAAGATACTACTAAGTATCTCTTCCTACTATTTTATTCTATGTTTATCAGAAAATGCTTTTAATTTGAAAAAGTCTTTTGTTTTTATCATAACCAACAATCTTGTTTTAGACAGCATGATTTTCTGACAGTCCTACTTCTCATCCTTCTCCTGGGTGCTGGTCACAGAGCTCCAACTGTCTCCTGTGCACATCTCCAAAAATCAAGTTGTCTCCAAACAAACCTCCAAATGACCCCATTCTTTTTTCCAGTCAATGAATGAAACTGTTTGAGCTAAGCTCGAGCGTCTTCTCTCTCCGTATCTTCAACCAGCACCAACCAGCACATCCTACAGATGCATCCATCCCTCTCAAGCCCACCCCTTCTGTGTCTTGTCACTGACCTCACACCTACAAGACTCCATTCCGCCAACCTAGCCTCTACCCTCTACCTCTCACTGCTCTGGAAAGCATATCTGTAGAACACTGTTTCACAACTCGAAAACATTCCCATCACATATAGCCCACAGCTCAGATTCCAGAACTCTATGCTATCTGCTGATCCAAAACAAGGTCTTTGGATTTTCTCTCCCAAAAACTCCAGTAAAAAGTCCTGTTCAGCCAAACTGATGAGAAAAATGTTTGCTTCATGCATCATGGATGATTTAACCCACAGATGACTCTGTTCAAAGCTATTTTCACTATGGGGGGTAGAGAGAATTTCCTGTCTATTTTCTTTTAACCCACGCCTTACTTCAAGATCAGTTCAACCTTTTTCATGACGCTTTCCAACCATGGATGTTCTTATGACTATTTCTTATCTTAACACAGTGCTCCACCCACAGTAGGTACTCAATAAATGCCTGATGACCACTTCCAGGGTTACAATGCATTCCAGTATGCCCAGGGAAGTCATA
This sequence comes from Carlito syrichta, assembly GCF_000164805.1. Classification (NCBI taxonomy): domain Eukaryota; kingdom Metazoa; phylum Chordata; class Mammalia; order Primates; family Tarsiidae; genus Carlito; species Carlito syrichta. The sequence continues at coordinate 9,333 of NW_007247756.1, read as the reverse complement.
ACTTAAATGTACTGTCCTGGCATCCCATCTGGTTAACATTCCCTTGACTCTCAAATCATCTCCAAGTCTGTGCAATAAGTTATACAATCATTTCAGTTACTCCTATTTTTCAGAACAGCACTATTTTTGATTTAGAAAACACAAAAGGTGCAGAGTAACTAGAATACAAAACTTATTACTACATTACAGCACTGGATATTTCTGGTAAGTTGACACCACACCTAGATATCCTTTAAGGCAATGGTTAAAGACATGGTTAATGGTTTTGCCCCCAGGGTATGTCTGGCAACAAATGAAGACGTTTTTGCTTGGTCAGATATGTTGCCAGACATACTGCAACACACAGGACAGTCTCTACAACAAAGAAACTAAATCTTGAAGCCAAAATGATATATGCTATTCCTTTCTTGGGTAAGTGACCTGCTCATTATCACTTAGCTTGCTATGGTGGTTTTCAGGCAACAGACAATAAGCAGTTGGGATGAAATGGAAAGAATATTCCCTTGTGTTCAGTGCTCTGATTTAAATTCAAGCTTTTCCATTGTTTTGGGGCCCAGGAGATGGACTAGCTCAGAGATTGTTTTCTAGCCAACAGCTGTGACTCTGTTCTTACCTATATGCTCTCCTCCACTGCCACACCAATGTTTCCAAAATGCCATTCTGTTAAGAACATTCCAACATTCAAGAAAACCTCTTCGTGGATTTCAAGGGCCATCCACGTACAATTTCCAACACAAAGATGAGCCTTTACTTCTCGCTTGTTTCTGTCCAGCATCCTTACAGGCCTCTCCCTCTACTCGGGTACAAAATACTCTCTTCCCCCGTGCTTTTTTATTCTGACACACGGCAACAAATACCCTTCTACCTGTACCCAAATCCAAAGCCCAGGCTCTCCTTTTCAAGCCCTTATCCCCTTTCTTCTAGGAAATCTTACTACTAGATTCAGAGAAAACAGAGTTCTGTGTTCATTCTGTCCTCTCGCCAGACTCTAAGTCTCCTGGAAGCTTAGTATCATGCTCCATCAGCTGTTTAACAAATATCTACCCAGTGGGCATCACGGGTCAAGCAAGGCTTTAGACAGGATCTGAAGATTAATTAGGAGAAAGCTAGAGGAATAGCCCAGAGGTCGCAAGCCTCTTTCACTCACAGGCTGTGTGACCGCCAAGACAGCATTGCCTACTCATCCCATTCCAAACCTCCAGGTGCAGGTTTCTAGAATTTATCAGTTTCTGGGTTTTTGTTTTTTTTAAACCCACTACAGGTCAATTTTAACTAAGGATAACAAATGGCAAATAAGAATTTCACTGTGGCAAGTTAACACAAGATCTTCTTTTCTCAGAGGGGAAACGAGCAAGCCCCTCAAGGACGTACAAGCTCACACCCTGAAAGTACTAAAGTACTCTTTCGATAGCTATTAAACGAATATTAATAAAAACACAATTTAATCTCATAATTATAAAATACTGTGCTGATTAGGTATTAAGTGCCTACTAAAAACCTCCCTACTGACTTGGTAGCATCTATTAAATGCCAATCCTCAAGCCTCAAAGTTAGGGTCACTTACAGATTTGGCCTGGCCCACTCCTGCTTCTTATTCACACTTTTCAAACAAAATGACCCTCCCTCAGCTGCACATGACCAGGCTCTTTCTCACTCTCTCAGGAGATGAGCAGAAGCTCCTGCAGGGTGTGCGGATGGCTGTGTGTGGGAGGAGTCTGTCTAGGAAACTGCAGAAGCAGACGGCTTGACTCATCCTCGTGAAGACTACACCTCCGAATTTTAACTAAACACCACCTCCATCTTCTCTTTCCAAATATTTCAACATTTTCCTATCAGACACTGGCTCTGCATATCTTGCTCTACCAGTTCTCACACTTCAGGGAGATACATCAATGTCTTTTTTGCTCTACAGTCCTTAAGAAGACTTCACATTTAATCCAGAATTTGAGACTTTTCCCAGATTAAATAGTTTCTGTGTTCACATTTTGAGCGACTTCTAGTTTAAAGACCTAGTTTAATGCCTTCCTCTTAAACATGCTAGTTTGCTCCTAAAGGTCTTCATTTCCTCCATAACTTAGATCCCAAAATGAAAGATCCCAGAGGACGTGATTTTGAGTAAATACAACAGGCAAACTAAGAATGTATACCACTGAAAGCCTCAAAACTCACATTCTTTTACAAATTCATTTTTGCTACTAAAAACTAACACAGCAGGAGTCACATGCAGTGTACTTTGGCTACTACAGGTCATTATTGCAAGGACAGCATATTAATAGAAATCAATCAATTTACATTAAGATACTGCTTAATTCTGCTTTTTACTGCCCAAATTGTCTTTTTTTAAAAAAAATCATGTCAAAATGACACCAATATCCAGATGTAGCTATCGATATGTTCCTAGCACAAGAGCTAGGAAGCTGAGCTCTGCTTAAGTGGAGTGGCCCTCTGGGAACAGCAGGGTATCAGCACCAGGCTCCTGGGCAAGCTGGTTCAGGGATTTGCATGCAGAATGGACCACAGAAGGGCCTGGGGGGCAGAGGCATCAGTGACCCAGAGATTCATGGGCAGTGAGCTCACAGCTCTGGAGTCCCTTATCTGATATTCTCGGAAACTAAAGTTGTGGAGGGTTTTCCCCATGAAAACAGACCACATAGCTTATTTAGGTAAATCTGATAAACAATTTAATAGCTACACTTGTGGAATTTCATTTCTAAAATGCAAAGTTAAAAAAAAAACCCACTTAGAGTTCACCTAACTCAACTTCTTTACTTCTCTGTAGCATTCCCTGCCACAGAAGCGAATAGTCAGTCTTCTGAAGGCGACTTTCAACCATTTTTTCAGGTAGTCCATTCTAAACCACTTTTGGTCCTGAGGGCTACCTGGTTCATAAACCTTTTTCTGCCCAATTAAACTGTTAAATTTAAAACAAACGAGAATAACAGATTGTAAGATCATACACATCAGCTTAGGTTCCAATTCTGTCAAAAATGCACATCTAAACTTACTGGAACCTAAATCTCTGTGATATATAATCTTACAATCCCTAACTAACAAAGAAACACCAATGGCTTTTAATGAATCACATTATATTAGGATCCCTACATGACCACAGGGTAATGAAACTTACTTAAATTTTATCAGTAAGATTTTATAAATTGGCTGGGCTTGGTGGGTCAGCCTGTAATCCCAGTGCTTTGGGAGGCCGAGGCGAGTGAACTGCCTGAGTCCATGGGTTGGAGACCCACCCGGGAAACCTGACAAGACCTCTTCTCTACAATAAATTAAAAATTAGCCGGGTGTGGTAGCGCGCACCTGTAGTTCCAGCTACTTGGAAGGCTGAGGTGGAAGGATCGCCAGAGCACAGCAGGTCGAGGCTGCGGTGGCTGGGAGCATGCCACTGCACTCCAGTCTGGGCGACAGAGTGAGACTCCAACTCAAAAAAAAAAAAAAAAAAAAAAAAAAAGATTTTATAAATTATATAAGCAACTTGTGTTCACATAAGAAAATTTGGAAATCACAACAAGTACAAAGAAGTTTAATTACAACAAGTTAAAACAAGGTGCTTCTACAGTCCTACCAAGGACAGTTACATGACTACTTTGGTTAATTTTAAAACTGATTTTTAGCATCAAACACTATATCTAGACGGTATTTCCTTCTTTATTTCATCATGGAAGAGTAGAGTCAGTACTGACATCATTCAGAATATACATGAAGTTCCTCATCTGTAATTAGTATAAGGGTCATGCAAGAAATTTGGTCTCATTATTTTATTGCTTCATCTCATTTTAATCTAACATCACCGATGATCAGATTGATTCCATTCAAATTACTGTAACTGAACTTTTACTATATGCACATAATGTGGTCCTGTTCAGAAACATAAACATGAATATGATACTGTCCCTCTGCTTAAATTGCTCACAATCTAGACTAGACAGACCAAAGTACAAAGCTGTTGTGTGAAATATAATCTTAAAAAAGGGCAGACGGATGTAAATCTAGCACTTTAGGAGGCTAGGTGGGAGGACTGCTTAAGGCCAGGAGTTTGATAGTAGCCTGGACAACACAGCAAGACCCCAACTCTGTAAAAAAAAATTTTTTTTAATTTAAAAATTAGGTGGACATGGTGGCACAAGCCTGTAGTCCCAGTTACTTGGGAGGCTGCAGTGGGAAGATTGCTAAAGTCCAGGAGTTCAAGGTTACAGTTAGCTATGATTAATCATTCCACTACACTCCAGCATGAGTGACAGAGCAAGACCTTGTCTCTAGTAAAATTCTCAGCGGAGTGTGATGGCTCAAGCCTGTACTCCTTATATTAAATCAAAATTTGGCTGGGCTCGGTGGCTCAGCCTGTAATCCCGCGCCTTTGGGAGGCTGAGGTGAGTGGATTGCCTGAGCCCGCGAGTTCGAAACTCGCTTGGGCAACTTGGTGAGACCTCATCTCTACAATAAATCAAAATGAGCCAAGCATGGTTGCGCGCTCCTGTAGTTCCAGCTACTTGGAAGGCTGAGGCAGAAGGATCGCCGGAGCCCAGCAGGTCGAGGCTGCGGTGGCCGGGAGCGGCCACTGCACTCCAGTCTAGGCGACAGAGTGAGACTCCAACTCAAAAAAAAAAAAATCAAAATTTGCCTGCCTCCCATTTTAAAAAAATTTTATTTTGAGTTGGAGTCTCATTCTGTTGTCCAGGCTGGAGTGTAGAACTACAGGCATGCACTTTGGGAGGCCGAGACGACAGGATTGCCTGAGCCTAGGGGTTCAAGATCAGCCTGAGCAATTTGGTGAGACCTCGTCTCTACAATTAAAAAAGAAAAAGAAAAAAAAATTAGCCAGACGTGATAGTTCATGCCTGTAGTTCTGGCTACTTGGAAGGCTGAGGCGGAAAGATTGCCTGAGCCCAGTAGGTCAACGCTGGGGTGTCCATGAGCGTGCCACTACACTCCAGCCTGGGCAACAGAGTGAGACTCCAACTCAAAAAAATAAAATAAAATTATCTGTTTCTCTCTAGAAAAGACTATATAAACAGTGAGAGATTAACACTGAAGAGGAAGTAAACCAAGCCAAAAACTTAAAAGTATGTCACAAAGTAAAGAAAATCTGAGCTGTGCCTTAAAGAATAAGTAAGATTTTGGCAAGAGGAGGAGAAAAAGGTACTGTGTGCAGAAGGAACATCAAAAGCTAAATACATGGTTGTTCACAAAGTGATCTGGCAAAAGCAAACATACCCACCTGCTTGACTCACAAAGGCGAATCAGGGTTGGACTGCTGAGGACTTTAGCCCATTTTTATTCAGTAAGCATGATAAGGACCTCTAACGGTTTTCAAAACTCAAACCTACTCTCTCAAGGGGAAAAGAATTGGCAATTACTGAGGATACTCAGAGAAACGTGCCAGAGACTCAGAAGGAAAACATCCTCAATGATTCCACTGCTAAAGCTATCTCCCATACTTAAGCTTAGCACTTTGTCTTGAAAGTATTGTATGCTCACACATAGATTGCAACATTTTAGAGAAACAGAATTAAAAGAAGATTTAGGGTGGGCGTGGTGACTACGCCTGTAATCACAGCACTTTGGGAGGTTGAGACAGGAGGATTGCTTGAGTCCCGGAGTTTGTCAGCCCAGGCAATCAAAGTAAGACCTCATCTCTACAAAATAAAAATCACTATAGGCTAAAATCACTATAGGCTAAAAAAATTAGGTGTGGTGGCGCATGCCTGTAGTCCCAGCTACTCCAGAGGCTTAGGTGGGAGGATCCCTGAGCCTAGCAGGTAGAGGCTGTAGTAACCACGATCGTGCCACCACACTCCAGCCTGGGAGAAAGAGGAAGATTCTGACTCAAAAAAAGAAAAAAAAAATTCTTCCTTATATTAAATCAAAATTTGTCTGCTTCCCATTTTTTAATTTAATTTAATTTTGAGTTGGAGTCTCACTCCGTTGTCCAGGCTAGAATGCAGTGGCACATTCATGGCCACCCCAGGGTCGACCTGTTGGGATCAGGTGATCCTTCCGCCTCAGCCTTCCAAGTAGCGGTAACAATAGGCACGCGCTACCATGCCTGGCTAATGTTTTGATTTATTGTAGAGATGAGGTTTTGCCAGTTGTCCAGGCTGTTCTTGAACTCGTGGGCTCAGGCAATTCCCTCATCTTGGCCTCCTAAGGTGCTGGGATTACAGGTTTGAGCCATAGTGCCTGGCCACCTGCCTCCCATTTATACCTATTGATTTAGTGATGAGGTCCAGAGTTACATAAAACAAGTCTAATAATTAATCCTTATTACAGTCCTTCAAATATTTAAAAAGTGTTCTCTTCCCCAAGCTAAATCACTATAGGCTAAATAAATCAAGAGCAAATGATCTTCATTTGAAACAACTTTCAGGTATTTATCCTAAAGTAAGGCACTTGGCAAAATCTTTCATAATATCCACACAGGCACAACTGCACATGGGCCTGACTATAAGTGGAACCACTGGTCACTCAACAGTCATGTGTGCTAATGGATTCATGTTAATTGAGAATGGGTCTAGCTGAGTTACACACTTCAGAGTAATTCATTCTGTCAATTTTTTATATATATATATATATATATATATATATATTTTTTTTTTTTTTTTTTTGAGTTGGAGTCTCACTCTGTCGCCCAGACTGGAGTGCAGTGGCTGCTCTCGGCCACCGCAGCCTCGACCTGCTGGGCTCCAGCGATCCTTCCGCCTCAGCATTCCAAGTAGCAATTTAATATTTTTATCAACAATCGGAATAAAGACCTAGTAGATACACCTATCAAGTATAAAGATGACAAAAAAATCAAAAAGAAGATGTAACATTAAATGCCTAAATCAAGACTAATGAAATGAAATTCTGCCTTGACCTCCCAAATTACAGGTATGAGCCACTGTGCCCAGCCACAAAATGAAATGTAAAACCCTTATACTTAAGCTAAAAAACAATCCATAACACAAAAACAGGGTTAGGGAGACTTAGTCTAACATCTTATGAATAAAATATATGGGGGAGAAGATGATACTCCTGGCTCATGTTAGGTATAAGTAACAGAAGTTGAAACAACAAAGTAGCTGGCTAAAAAAAATAACATCATTTAGCTCAAGCAAGGTGTACCCAACACACTGACCTAGTATCATCTAAAATGCTGAGTACAATTCTGGATATCATGAGTAATGACAATAAGCAATAAGAGTTAATTTTTCTAAAAACCATTGGCGGGGAGCAGTGGCTCATGCCTGGAATTTGGAATTTGAAAGGCTGAGGCAGGAGGACTGCTTGAGTCCAGAAGTCTGAGATCAGCCTGGGAAACATACTGAGAAGTCACTACAAAAAAAAAGCGGGCATGGTGGCATGTGCCTGTAGTCTCTACTACCAGGGAGGCTAAGGCAGAAGGACTGCCTGAGCCTGGGAAGTTGAGGCTGTGGTGAGCCAGGATCGTGCCAGTGTTCTCCAGCCTAGATGGCAGAGTGACACCCTGACTCAAAAAATAATAATAGTAAAATAAAATTTTTAAAAAGCTATGGTTGAAGGATCAGATAACTACATTATCTAAGACATGGCTAAATAAACTGGGTTTACTCTGGAGAAAAGAATGCTCAGAGTGCAAGACAAGGAGAAGGGGTCAGGTGTGACATGCCCCCAGTCCTCAAATACCCGAGGGGCGCCAGGCTCGGTGGCTCAGCCTGTAATCCCAGCACTTTGGAAGGCTGAGGTGAGTGGATTGCCTGAGCCCGCGGGTTCGAGACCTGCCTGGGCAACTTGGCGAGACCTCATCTCTACAATAAATCAAAAAAATCAGCCGGGCATGGTAGTGCGTGCCTGTAGTTCCAGCTACTTGGAAGGCTGAGGTGGAAGGATCGCCGGAGCCCAGCAGGTCGAGGCTGTGGTGACCAGGAGAGGCCACTGCACTCCAGTCTGGGTGACAGAGTGAAACTCCAACACACACACACACACAAAACCTGAGGGGCTGTTCACGTGAACAAAGGATTATGACTGGAAAAAGCAAAACACAGTGGGAACAGCATGGGCTACGACAAAAAGGATCTGGATTCAGATCCTGATGCCATTACTGACTGTTGCTATTCGATGCTTAGAGAGACTGCTCCCTTACCTAGAAAACGATACCTCTCTCACAAACATATACAAATATACAAGTTAAAGACAAAGATATCCATAACTGTCTGACACAGCCTGACACACTGTGCTACACAACAATGCCAGTGCCAGTCCACAGACTTTCTGAGTAATTCTAGAACAGTGTTTTTCAAACTGAGCGTTGTAGCTTGTTAACAGGTCACAAAATCAGCTTTGTGATTGGTCACCAGCATTTTTTCCTAATGAAACAGAACAGAATAGAAAATATGAGCGTACCACACATAGTAAAAGTGACCACAGTTTTGAGAAACTTTTGCCTCCGTTTTTCATATACATGTGTGTACTGGGTCATGATGTCAAATGCGTTTCTTATTATGAAGCTGAGTCCGAAAAGAGTGTGAACGCACTGCTGTGGAGTGGTTTTCCAAGTGTGTTCTATGGGATACTAGTGCCGGGGGAGCTCAGCTAAGTTAGGAAACAAGCCACACCCCTTAGAGATTGACTATGTTCAGCACACATTTGCATCTTGAAGAAGCCCAGCACTCAAGAAACCTGTTTATTTCTCATGAACCCAGTTTTTCCCACTTAACCCCAAAACCCATAGTTATTCTTCTACATGATACTACCTTCAGGACTAGAATTTTAATGGTAAACACACTTGGGGAAAACATTTTCTCTAGACGAAAAAGCAGCAGCAGTGAGTGGAAGTTACAGAGGGTAGACTTTTAGCTTTCCAAGAGAAAACTCTCTCAACTGCGAGTCTTCCTGCCACTGCCACCCACCCCTTACAACTTTTGCCCCAAACACATACCCCAAAGCATTTTAGACATGATTTATCCAACTTTCAACTCACAAAAATCTTCCCAGAAAAAGCGCAGGATATCTATAAAGTCAAGAAATGAAGCCAGGATCAAAGCAGTAGGCAGGAGTCACCTGGTGGAAAGGCACGCCAGGCACAGCACTTAAGACTCACTTCGACTTGTCAAGACCCAAGCTCAGGAGCCAAAGGAGACAGCTGTGTCAGCTACCCAGGTGGAGTCCATGTGTTCTCATAATCCATAATCCAGCAGGCCTCGAGGGCTAATCTCATTATCAAGAGCTCCACCATCACCAGCCCTGGGACATACACCCAGGATTCCTTTGGGAGAACGTGATTTCACACTTATAGGAAACACTGCCACGACCAGAGCCACTTCTAATAATACTTGGTATCACTTGGCAGTAAAAGGCAGGCTT
>NW_007247755.1:567269-587654 GCF_000164805.1 Carlito syrichta | reverse complement strand
AAAGTTGTCTTGTGCTTGTTGACAATTAAACTCAATACTCTGAATTATTTAGGTTGGTGTATAGCTATCAAGTTCCAATTACAACTAAATATGTAACTATCCCAGTATAGTTTTCTTTTTTATAAGTCAAAAACTATTGAATAAATGATTTTTTACATCGCTATGTTATTGTGTGATATTATATAAAAGATAAAATATATTGTGAAGAAATAAATTGTCTATGAATATGAATTTCCATAGTTAATTTTTGCTATAAAGTATATTTCAATGATAAAATATTTCAATGAAAGAAAAATGCTGATAACAATTAGCTCACAGTGACATCATTTCAGCCATATTCACATATTTGTATATTAAACCATAAAGTGATTTTTGAATGTTTTGATCCTAATATATGACATGCATAAAATATATAAAAATGTTACGTTAAAGAGATATCATAAAACACATACAAATGCATCATTACCTACAACAAGCTTAAGAAATAATACAGAATCACAACCTTATGGTGAGTTAAACCACATCACACTTTTTCCCTTCACTCAAATAATATGTAATCCCTAGATACATATGTTGTTTAGTTCTATTCTTTTAAATGTTGTTATAAATGGATCTTGATATCTTTTTCTAAAATATTTTACTCACAATTCTAAGTACATTTTTTTAAACAAATGGTTTGTTATTTTTCATGTTCATACAGAAATAATAAATACTGTACTTATCTATTTAAATTTTCATGGGCAGATTTTTTTGCTATTACAAATGAATCTGTTATTGTGAATAACACTGACTATTGCTTTAGATTAGATAAAGAGAGTACAATAGCTTTACTTATATTATAAGCATGATTAGATTTATTTGTTACTGCCTAACTGTTCTCCAAGTTTTTAAGGTTGTTGAAGGTTTTCAATTTACTCTGGTTTAGCATTCTTACAACACTTGTCTCACCTTCTTGGTGTACTGAATCATGTATCATTATGTATGACTTTACTTAATACTTTTTTGCTTTAGGTGTATTATTATTAATAAGATATTATCTAACATTCTTTTGGTTGTTAATTGCTTGAAACATTCTTACTCTTTATTTTACTTCAAACATTCGGGGATCTTATATTTTGATATGTCTCTTCTAAACAACATATAATAAAATACTTAGTTTTTATGAAGTTTAAGACTGAATCTCTTTGATTTGGGAGTTAAGTCATGAACCTTTATTATGATTTTTTTCTCTACCTCTAGATTGTTTTCTATCCTCTTATTTTGTGCTGTCTTTTTACCGTGTTTTTCTGTTTGTTGTTTCCTCACTCGTCTCCATTATTTAAGTTGCAAATGTTTTCTTTCTCATGTTATTTTCTCTATAACTGTTTAAAAGTTTATTATATACATATAATGCAGGCCTTTCTTGAACTTATTTGATTATAAAATTGTTTTTATATTTTCTTTATTCTGAGATAGATAATTATACAGTAAAAACACGTTAGTGGTTAAATTTTAGTTTTGCTTTAAAACTAAGGTTTTGCTTTAAAAGAAAGATGAGCTAGCTAATCAAAATAAGATATTTGTTAAGGAGTCTAAATGAAAAATGTAGGTAGTTGGTCATGGGTACAAGGGAATATTTTGTATGATAGATTTTATTGTCAAAAAGAATTTACTGAATGAAATTCAGATGAATACTAATCAAACAAAAAACATGATTTGAGCAACAGAATAGCTAGAAATCTTGATGCATAAATAAATTTAATGACTTGACAAAAGATAGAACAAATAGATTAATGTTTCAGAGAAGCTTGCATGTAGAGGATAATTACAGAAATTAAAGGGGAAAGCATCTGAACTTTGAGCATGTAAAATTCTTGTGAGTGGTTCCTGTTTATATTTTGCACACAGGGCGACATTATAAGATTTATACATAAATCAAGTGTTCATGAATTTCTATCACTTTACAAGTTATCTCTATTATTTCTTTCTTAATGGAGGAAAATAAGGAATAAGAGTGGAACTCAATATTTTCTGGTCTTAATTAGCTGGTATGAATTTACAAGGATTATGGCAGCTTTTTTCTTCAGTTGAGCTTAATATTACTGCAATATTTAAGTAATAAATATCATCAAAGCTTAACAACTTAACACAACAAAAGTTTATTTTTTTCTTATGCAAAATCTGTTCTGAAAACATACAGGCCTCTCCAAGACAATTATCCTTGTGGTAATTAAGCATTTCACGCAGATTCAAATTCTTTTTTTTATCTTTATCTGCATTTGTGTTCCATTTGTCCATTTCTTCATTTGTGATAATACAGAGCACATCAAAGTCTAGGCCTAATTTAAGGCTACGAAATATAATCAGCTCATGTACTTGAGCTGAAAGAAGAAGTCAATACAGTAGAGTAATAAAAATGCCCTGTACTTTGCTGCCACCAAAGAGCTTCAAATTCATTTAAAAATAACTCAGGCTTATGTTTAAACAGATGTTAACCTTCATATAACATACACATTCTACTCCCTAGAGATAATTACTCATCACAAGTCAATAGATTTTTATTTATTTTTTTAATTGCTCTATTCTCTTTGAAATTATTTTCATATGTTTCCTATGTTTTTAAACTGTGATGCCTCAGAAGTCAAAACATTTAGCTTTTATAATAGTCATATTTGTAATTATGCATACTAGGCTTATGTTACCTTTTTTTCATATATCAACTTCCAATGCACCAATTAAATTTATTTTTAAAGTATTCCAGCAGATAACATTAGGGATCCTTTGATTATTCTAAAATACCTATTACTCAAAATTTTAAGTTACATTATTCGACTATAATTATGATAGCTTTATATGTGAAAATATGATTTTAAAACCCTGCTCCTTATAATAAGCATTGGTAATATTAGAAACATTTTACTGTTTATAATAGAATATTATAAAAATAGAATATTTGGATAAAGAATAAGAAGGAAAAAAATTTTTTATAGAAGAGAGAAATTGCACTATTCAGGAATACATAACTGGCAAATTGAAAAGTAATCAGTGGCTAAAAAATGAGAAAATAGATTTTGAAGTTTACTAACTTATGGCTTTACAAGTATAATATTAATTTATATTTACTAACTTACATTAGCAATAATTTTGTTATAGTCAATTTTTTAACCATATTATCTATGACATGGCATTAATTTCTCTTCAACAATGAAGATAATTGAATCTTTATCTAATTTAAACCTATGAATTGTGAGGTTTATTGAACAGTAGTCCTTCATGAATACCCTCCATTAAATCCCTGCTTAGTTCCCAAATTTCTTTGTTACTGTTTTTTTTATTACTTGTGTTATTCTTTTTGTGTATTTTCTAATGACTTAATCATTAGAGGATATGTCAGTAATAAAAACTGTAAGTTCCTGTTTGTCATAAATATATGTTACTTATATCTCTTGGTGGTTAATATAAATGGAGTATAAAATTTATAAGTGAAGCTAGTTTATTTTATCAAAATTGAAGGCATTGCTTCATTTTCTTTACCTTGCTATTTACACATAGAGAGGTTTACAGCCATGAGATTATTATTTTTCTTTCATAAATACACTTTTCTTTCTTTTTAGAAATATTTTGTTTTTGATTTCTATCAATGATATTTTAAATTTCACGATCACAATCAACACACACACACACACACACACACACACACACACACACGCATACACTTTTTTTTCTACTTGACAAATAGATGCTCTCCAGTTGCAAATATAACTTTCTATAGTGAGTAACTTCTGATTCTATTTTCAATTTTTCAATTTATATTTTTTGATTAACATTAAAATAGTGAGTGTAAAAGTAATAAAATGATCCTTATGTATTTAACTCTGATCTTATATTTGCCTTTTGTCTTTGTCTTAACTTATTCAAAATTCTTTCAAAAGTTCATTTATTTACTGATTATTTTGTAAGTTTTTTTAATCAGTATATTTTCAAGGTTTTTTTCTCATCTAAGTGATCATTTCTAAAAAGTTTGATTTTGTATTATGGGTGCAATTTTTTTATTTCACTCCAATTTCACTAATTTAAAAAGTTGACAACTTTGGTGTTTTGGTTCTCTGCTTTATTTGTTTTTTCTCTAGTTTCTTTTCATTTCAGTTATCTTGCATTTTCTATTTGGTGCTTATAACAATGCATTATTATTTTACATTCTATGTGTATAAGTTCTTTCTGACTATAAACAACATTTTTTCTACTCCAGCTGGGCTGTACCAACCTTTATTTATGTGTATATATGTGTGTGTATATACGTGTGCATGGTGTTCTGATCCTTTTATTATTTTATACTGATCGTTTATCTTTTTGTTGTTATTGTCTATATCTCTTCATTTATACATCTTAAAGACAGTAGAAACCAAATGAGTAGTAAAGCAGCTTGAAGGTAAAAGTATGCATTATATTTCTGTAATTTATTTATCACTTTCTTTGAAGATTTATTTTCAAAGAAATTTCTTTAGAAATTTTCCATTCAAGTTGACACAAATATCTCTAGAATAGTGGCCCTGATAAGACAATGCTTTTATTCTGCAACTGCATACAATTCACTACGTATTATGGCATTCAGGTCCCCGGAGACAGTTGTCTTCAAGCTTCATGCTGGATAAGCTGTAAAGGTCTGAGAAGGAATTAAGGCATATAGAAGAGTTCTGAGTGGAAAATTTTACTCTTTTCTCCTAGATTATAATGGTTGCCTTTTCTTCTTTTTAGTTAAAAGAATAAATCAAATGATCTGTCATAGAAAGGAGAAATTTATTGTGTTGCAGGAATTTTGAGCTCCACTGTCGCTTGAACCAGCGACCTCGGGTTCTTGTCCCTCGATCAAGAAAATTAAGGGATGTGGACACCAAAAGGAGGAGTGAAAGGAGTTTATTAAGCAACAAAGCTCTTTAGAAAAAGGAGGGGCAACCCCTTCGAGTATCCTCCCACTGTGGAAACTTTTCTGTTCTCTCAAGAAATCCTGCTTTCTAAGAAAGAAAGAAAGAAAAAAAAGAGAGAGAGAGAGAGACACACAGAGAGAGAGAGAGAGAGAGAGAGAGAGAGAGAAAGAGAGAGAGAGAGAGAGAGAGAGAGAGAGATTGAGAGAGATCCTGAAATGGGTAACCTGGTGCTAGGAGTTTTTTGTAGTTTTTACCTTATCTTTTCTGGGAGCATTTCTCTCATTTACATCTCATCCGTTCCTTACTTCCTGAGACCCAATTCTTATTGCGCATGTAGATCCTTGACCAAAGTCACTCCATCTTGAATATTAGCTATAAGTACCACAGAAAAGTCCACTCAGGAGGGGTAAAACCTCAATGCTAATGCTATGTTAATAATATTATAATAAGCTAAGGTCAAGGTAGGACGTTTAGTTAAGTTACTGTGCCTGTGTTTAAGCAGCAAAAAGTTCCTTTTAGCAATACATCCTGGGTTGAGAGGATGTCCTTAACCACATTAATCACATTTTAAGCAAACAATTATATAATGGGGGTGGTGCAGGGGGCATTCCCACAGGTGTTAAGTCTCCTCAAGATCCTTCCTCTCTGTCTGCCTAAGTAGCTTCTGACTACCTCCTCTCTCAGTCAGATATATCAGAACAGGATAAGTGGAATCATTCCATAGTTATACTGACAGAATCCATATTCAGTTTTTCTCATTTATCTGATTCTAAACTATTTGCTGCTGAGTACCAATTCTTCTGAAAAGCTTCTGAATAAGAGTTACAGAGTTCAATCAGGTTTCTAACTGTCAACAATGTCTGTGACCCCTAGACACAACCCTAGATGTCATCATATATATAGTATTATATATATAGCATTTTATATACACAGCGGTGAAATACGAAGGTTCAGATTTTGGTGATGGCGGGTCAATTATTTTAATGCTATGGTTCTATCACTTAAAACCAATATGAGAGGAATTAGGAAAGATGTCAAAGAAGGAAGCCTAAGGAATCTGGTTCCCCACATAGACAAAAAAATATTACATTTGCTGAATCTGATGTAACTACTTGTATTTGGAAACTTTGGAGTTTACTGATGGCTTGCAACTTCCAGGGAAAGGCTTGGACAATTAATTGCAATTAATTTTGGTCAATTTTAGATCTTATAGAAGCAGCCAGTTACTTAGCAACTACCTGTTTAGTAGATGCCCATCCTCAAACTCAGCCCCACGCCATGTATGTGTTCCGGGAGCAGTATGCATGCAGTTTGCAAAAGACAGAGTGAGCAAAAAGGATCATGTTCTCCAAATAGTTGGGATCTATACTTGGATCACTGAGTGCTGCATCCCAACACAGTGGTGCAAAGAGGTTTTCTTTTTTTTTCCTCCTCACGTTATTGCACGCTCCTCTCCAGCTAAAGTGATTTCCAGGATATTTAAAGGGCCAGTGACTGTTTTCATTCCCACTTTCACTTTTTAAATTTTTATTTTAGCCAGGCTCGGTGGCTCAGCCTGTAATCCCGTGCTTTGGGAGGTTGAGGTGAGTGGATTGCCTGAGCCTGCGGGTTCAAGACCCGCCTAGCCAACTTGGCGAGACCTCATCTCTACAATAAATCAAAAAATTAGCCAGGCGTGGTAGCACATGCCTGTAGTTCCAGCTACTTGGAAAACTGAGGCGGAGGGATAGCCGGAGCCCAGCAAGTCTAGGCAGCGGTGGCCAGGAGCATGCCACAGTACTCCAGTCTGGGTGACAGAGTGAGACTCCAACTCAATAAAAAAAAAAAAAATTTTCCCTTCTTGGATTCAGATATTAAAGACTGAGACATTCAAAAGCAACTACACATATGTAGAAAATTAGAAAAATGAAATCACTCCACACAACCAGAGATAAGTACAGGCTTAGGAAAAGACCTGAGATGACCCTTAATTTACACCTCAGGCTACTCGTTGAGAGTAGGGAGATCTTCAACAGTCTTGGGAGTTTATCATCACTAGACCTGCCCTGCTAGAAATGCTTAAGCTAATCCTGCATGTTGAAATGAAAAGACAATAGATAATAACTAGTAACCATATGAAGAAATAAGATTTCTGTCAACATAAATGATAAATGTATGGCCAATTATTTAAAGAAAGTGGAATACATTTTCTTTAAATTTTATAAAGTGCTTAGATTAAGAGCATGCCATTTTAGGCCAGTTGTATAGTTAGCTGAGTTAATACAAGATTTCAACCTTTGCAACATTTGAACTACTTTCAGTTTACTTTTTTTTTTTTTAAAGGTTTTCCTTAAGGAATCCACTTGTATTTCTAATATATTTCATTCCCCAAGACGCTTACCTTAGTGAATTCTGAACTGCATTTTCTATCCATGTAGCTCATGAGAGTGCAAATCATATTGCATATATTTTCATTTTCTTAGGTGTTTATTAGGCTACAAAGCTTGGGATTTGAGAAAAAAACATTAAAAATCTTGGACTGTCTTTGTTCTGGAACCTTGATGTCTCAATTCCTAGCTGACTTTTTATCTCTCCAGTGTTTTCAGAGACATGACCATTTGTTTCTTCATCCATCTTGTTATTCTCAGTAGGAAGACTGCATTACTGTAAGGTAGTTCATCATTGAGTTGGAAGAAAATCCCAAAGATGTTTTTAAAAGAAATCAATACCTACATTTAAGGGGTGGTCCCAGCTACCAAGAGAGAGTGGTTTTTGATTTAGTATATCATTTAACGATATCAAAAGTATATTTTAATTATTTATTATAATAATAATCTCTTTCATTTAAGCGGCATTTAGAGAGTACATATATTGCCATGTTTGTAGAAAATAAACTAGAAATAAATATTTTTCAGGTAAAGTAACTGAAAAAGAAAGCTAAATATCTGAGTTTGGGAACTGTGCCATATTTTCATGTTGATTAGAAAATTTGCTATTGATAATAATGTTTAAGTATGTTTCCTGTGTTACCTCTTTTATTAGTCTTTATCATCATCCTATAGAATAAAGGCTATTATTTTCTTCATTCTACAAGTAAAGAAACTAAAATACATGATACATTAAATAACTCTCCCAGGTCATATCTCTTGTAAGTGTTGATGTCTGAATTTGATCAAGCAAAGTGACTTAATGTTTACTTAATTACTACTCTATCTCTTTCCTCATTAAGCTACGAGGGAGCAAACATGAATTTTTTCCCACTCTAATGAAACTTCTCACTTTATTTGCCCTTTTGATTTGTAATGTTGTACCTGCAAATTCTGCCCTGGGATAACATAACATAGTTGCTTATTTCAAAGGTCTTTATTTCCCTCAACAACTCTTACATATACCAGATGATATGTGAAATAAGAAAACTACTGGGTTTTTTTCATATTTATGAATAAGACTTCATAGTGCCATTATTTTAATGCCTTAATTTTCATCTCATTTAGTAACCTGATTTTATACTCTAGCATGAATTTGTTCTAATTTAGCTCAGGTCTCTTAAAGTATGACTTTCAAAGTGATTATTTAGGATGAGTTCTCCCACTTGACACTCAACAAGATTAATATTCTTATAATTTAAGTATTCCATTAATGTAATTTAGGGCAATTATAATATTGTTAATAATTTTTCATTTTTACTTTATTTATTTTGATGGAGTGTCTAAAAAATTTTGATCCACATTAATGTTAAAATTTTAGCTCTATAAATTTATAAAACTACAATTGTTACTACAATTAATTCTGCTTCAACAGAATAAATTATATATTTGAATGTTATTTTGTATATATCACCACAGTAACTTCTCTAGGGTCCTTTTTGAACTTTGCTGCAAAATACATAGATATTGCTAATTGTTATAACTTCCTTATTAATTGGTTCTATTATCAATTACCTTCTTTCTCTTTATTAATAATTTTCATCTTACTTTCTTGTCTGTATAATATTAGTATAGCCACCCTAGTTCTCTTTGGGTTATTGTTTTCATGGTACACTTTTAAACATTTTTTAAAAATTTTCAATTACTTTTTATCTTTAAATCTAAAGTATGTATGCCTCTTTTAGACAGTACATAGATGGGTCATATTTTATGTAATTTTATATTTGATTAAAGTGCTTAATCTATTTATGCTTGATATAATTACTGATGAAGCAATATTTTTATATGGTCTGCTTTTTGATGTTTGCTTTCTATACGTGTTACTTTCTGTTTTTCATTTTTATCTTTCTTCATTACTCTCTTCTCTAGAGTTAAATAGATATTTTCTATGTATCTTTTAAAATCCTTTGTGGTACTTCTATATTCTTGAGCTACTTAATTTTGTTGTGGTGGTGGTGGTGGTAGTTTTGTAGTAGTTACCCCAGGAATTGAAATTAGCAACTTAACTTAAAACAATTTAGTTAGGAATAATGCAAACTATAGAATATTGATTTCCAGATATAAAAGTGTTTTGTTTTCATGTAGTACCATCTTCTCCTTTTTCCCTCTTATTTTCATACAAATTTCATTATACAATATAAACTCATCAAAACAGTTTTATAATAATTGCTTTATGCTGTTATTTAAAACAGGTAAGTGAAGAGTTACAAAAGAAAATATAATTATAGTCTACCTTATATTTGTTTATGTAGTTTTACTGGAGTCTTTTCTTCTTATGTGAATTTAGATTACTGTTTACTCTCCTTTCATACTAACCTGCTGAATTCCATTAGTAAATTATTAGGACAAATCTGCTAGTGATAGTTTCTGCTGTGTTTTGCTTGTCTGGAAATGTCTGATTTCTCTTTTAATTTTTGCTAGATAAAGAATTTTGGGTTGACAGTCTTTCAGCAATTTTACATGTCATTTTAACTGTCATTGCTGGAATTCATGGTTTATGATGGAAACTTAGCTGTTAACTTTTGTCAAGGACCACTTGTATGCAGTAAATCATTTTTCTATGCCACGTTCAAGGTATTTTGTCATTGACTTTTTTTAAAAATTGAAATATGGTGCATCTATGGTGAATCTTTTTGTATTTATTTTCCTTGAAGCTTATTGGACTTCTTTGATATGGGTATTAATTTTTTAAATAAGTTTTCAGTCACTATTTCTTCAAATTTTTTTCTGCCCTGACCTCTTTCTATTCTTCTGGAATTTCTATCATATACATGTTAGTTATTTGATAGTGCCCCAAGGCTTATCAACATTGTGTGCTTTTTTTTTTTTTATAATTCTGTTTATCTTTCTCAGACTTTATAAGATTTATTATTGTATCTTCAAGTTCATTGATTCTGTTTTTTTGCCAAATCAAATCTGTTGTTGTTCCCACTTAATAAACTTTTATGTGTTTCATTAATTTTCAATTCCAGAAATTATGTTTGTTCATTATCTATCTCTTTATTATTAGTTTTTCATTTATGAGACATTACTGTCATAGTTTTTTAATTACTTACTCCATGATTTCTTTTTAAAAAAAAATTTTTTTAGTAGTTTTATCTATTAAGACCAGAATATATGCTCTCTTGGGGACATTTTCCATTGGTAGCTTTTCCTGTCCCCTTTGAATAGAGCAAACTTTCCTATCCCTCTGCTCATGTGGTAAGGTTTGCTAAAGGGCATTAGTTTTAAACAATATATTTAGCAACTTTGTTACCAGATGCAATTTTCCTGTGCAAATTATGTCTATTCTGTATTTTCTATGGTGTTCAGCCATTGAGTTCTCTGACAACTTTGTGTGTGTGTGAAAGGAGATTTTGTTTTGTTTTGTTTTAAGTCTAGTGTTTTAATGATCACTCTGGCTCAGTATACTTTAGTTGTATGGTGATGATTTGTCAGAAGTTTTCCTTCATTATCTTGATTGCATTCTATTTCCTTGCTAATGGGATTTCTGGAAAAAGGCAAAACTTGAAGCTTCAGGAAGTTTTCAAAATCTTTAAATTTTATATTTTGTTTCTGCAGGTCTCAAGTTAATTCAGAAGCTACTACTAAGAACATCATATTCAAGCTTTCCCTGAAAAAATGTACACAGAATTCCTTATAAATGAAGTCTTTTGGGTCCCCAGGATTATTTAGTTGTTCAAAATCCCCTGTAGTTGTTTTGTTCTCTAGAATCTTTGTTTAAAGACTGTATTTGGTTAGACTCTTGTTTACCCAAATTAAAATCAATAAATCAATACTTCAGGCAGCTGAATTGTTGCCATCAGATTTCTGTTGTTTTTATTATATTTTCTGGAGTTTGTTTTTTGTTTGTTTCCCTGAGCTAAATTTTCAGTCACATTAAATAGTCAACACAAAACATGGAAATAGTTTTTCCAGGAACTTCAGGTATGGACAAAATATTGATTGTCTTTTAGGGGTGATATTTTCTCAAGGGCTTCAAAAAAAAAAAGTCTGTTTTCTCTGTTGACTGCAAGGCTGGAGACTTTTCAGAGCTACCACATAAGGGAGTATAGAAGGGCAAGAAGATGTGAATATGCTAAATAAAAACATCACAGACTCCTTTATCTTGCTGATTTTGACAAGTTTCACATGAATAGATTCTTTTAATTCAGTTCACTCTGTGGGTGAATCAATTTCCAGAGTTTTCAAATGGTTAAAATTTTTTATTTTGCCAGTATTTTTTTGTGGGAGAGTATATTTACCAAAGTCATCCTTCTTCCATTCTTGAATCAATATATTTTCTTCTTTATTAACAAATAGATTTGCTATTTTTTTCTGCTGAATATTATACCATATATAACAGTTGATCATTGATGACAAAAATTTCACCAAAAGAAGTTAATGATGACATAATAAAAGAAGTCAAAAAATGAAGGTTTCAACATATTTCTATGAGTCGCAAATTCTCTGTTTTCTCATCCATATACATGGAGGTAAAAATTCATTAATGTGACCATATTTAAGGTATAAATTGGAAGGATACAAGGAAGAAAATAAATAATTAATGTAATTCTTGCATACAAACTGAATGATGATGAGATTTCCCCCACTTTTTAAGACATGAGACATAAATTCCTGGAATAAATTTCAACTACTTTTAGTCTGTCAAAAATGTTGTGTTTCTTCGTTTGTGCGTGTCATCAAGTGATTTTCAGTGACCAAGAGTATTATACCATCCTAAGCTGCCCAGTTAGTTATTGAATTATTCACTTATCCAATTGCCAGTTTAAACAAATGGCTTTAGTTACATAAACCAGGTGTTAATATTCTATAACTGAAGATGTTATACTGAAACATTTTCCTGGTCAATAAAATCTCTCTACATTATGAGCTGCTGTGCTTTGACACAAAATTTTTTAAATACATGTATTTGTGGGAGGCAGAGGTGAGAGGATTGCCTGAGCCCAAGGGTTCAAGATTAGCATGAGTAACTTGGTGAGATTTCTTCCCTACAATAATCAGAAAACTTTGCCGGGTGAGGTGGCACATGCCTGTGGCTCCAGATACTTGAAAGGCTGAGGTGGAAGGATCGCCTGAACCCAGCAGGCCAAGGTTGTGGGGACCATAAGCGTGCCACTGCACTCTAGCCTGGGTGACAGAATTAGGCTCTGAGTATAAAGAAATAAACAAATAAATAAATACACATATTTGAGTTCACATAATTACACCTCCTTTTGTTAGTTTTAGGAACCATTTTTCACTCTGACCTCTTAATATTGACCAGAATAAATTTGCATATTTTAACTATAATTTTTTTCTACTACATTATGTATATGGTTGAATCAAATAAACTTGGACAAATATATTACATTTCGTTGTCAAAGTCTATTATAAATTTTGGTTCTCTGCCTGTTTGTTTTTGGTGTATAAGAATACAACTCTTTTGCATGTTGATTTTGTACACTGAGATTTTTCCAAAGTCCTTTATCAGTGCAAGAAGGTTTTAACAGCCCTATTAAAAAGTGGGCAAAGATATGAACAGACACTTCTCAAAAGAATACATACGAGCTGCCAACTGATGCATGAAAAAAGTTCAGCCTCAAATCATCAAAGAAATGCAAATTAAAACCACACTGAGATACCACTTAATTCCAGTCAGGGTGCCCATCATCAATAACTCAAAAAACAACAGCTGTTGAAGAGGATGCAGGGAAAATGGAACACTTCTACACTGTTGGTAGAAATGTAAACTAGTACAACCTTTGTGGAAAACAGTGTGGTGATACCTAAAAGCTAAAAATTGACCTTCATACAACCCAGCACACCCCCTTCTGGGAATATGCCCAGAGAAACTCAAATCACTCAATGAAAAAAGTACCTGCACACTCATGTTTATTGCAGCATTATTCACAATAGCAAAAACAAGAAACCAACTGTGCTGCCCATTAAAAGTGGACTGGATAAAAAGAGTGGTACATATACAGGATGGAATATCATACAACCATAAAGGACAAAATTATGAACTTTGCAGCAATTTGGATGGACTTAGAGTCTGTAATACTCAGTGATCTATCACGGAAATAAAGAACTGAGTATTACATAGTCTCCCTCATAAGCAGAGCCTGAACAATCATCATAATACTACAAGCAAGGTATTAGAAGTAGTGGAAAGCTGCCGGGGGTAGGGGAGGGAACACTTCATCAATAAGGGTACCTGATCTCAAACCAGGTGAAATGGGGATCAAAGCGAGGCCCCAATTTTACCTAAACAATGACCATTTATATGCCTAACCTTGAATTGTACCCCACATCTTTAAAATAAATATCAGAAATAAAATTTGAATATTTTTACTTATGAAGCTACACAGATATGCCAAATCAAATAAACCTTGATAACTCAATCACCATTTTTAAGGAATTTCCATATGTACAGGGATTTTTTTTTTTAAAGAATCATTGACTGAAGATAGTGACATAATTTCCAGCATTGTTTAATTTTAAATCCTTTATTCTGAGATTGTAAGATGCCTTGGAAATTATTCTATATAATAATTTGAATATACTAAGAACCTTTACAGTTGAAAAATTGAACTTAATTGAGAGCATTCTGAACTAGTTATCAATGCATTTCTGTTCAGCTCCAAATTAAATCTTTTGATCTGTTCTTTGATAATGGAGCTGATCTTTGAAACACTTCTTTGTCATTCAGAAAAATATTGTCCTTGTTGACAGACAGTACTGTTGGAACATCAAGAGAGAGATATACTATTTCCTTCTGTTTTCCAGGATGCTCATCTAGCTGTGCCTTTGAAAAGTAAGTTTTGGTTTTTTTTTTCTCCCCTACAGTAATTCTTCAGGCAGCAGCAAATGACAACTCCTCATGAACAATTTTTACAAAACAAAAGCCCTGTTTCACATAGTTTACAGTGTTAGCTGGAACCTCTGCATAACATTTAGAATTGGAAATTCAGTTAAACTCCCCAAATCAGTTAATGAGTTCCGTGATTACTACAGCTCTTTACCTAACTGTTTCTCAGTGATGGTTTTTGGTGAGTCAATGCCATAAAATCTAAAGATTTCTTGAAAGTTTCTCTGGCAGCATTTTAGTAAAATAATCAGTTCCACTACTAAATTTCAAATGTCAACATTAATCTCCACATGGAGCTTAGTGGCTGGTATTTGTCAATATTCCAGAAGGCTGTTCTCTGATTATCACATTACCCTATGAACCGTGGACCAGCTTGTGCTGAGGATTACACAGTTAACTTCTTCCTGATATAGTGGGCTTCAACCACACCTCATCTTGTGAAATCTACATCCCCAGCTTGAGAAGCATTTTTCTTTTCCAGGATTCTTCTTTCTTTAGTCGCTGTCTCTTCATCTTTATGGCATCCTTTACAATTGTTGTTTAGACAATTTCCTATTATGCTAATCCCCTGCTAATTATGTTAAAATTTCCTCATTAAATTTGCTTTATGTTTATTAAATCACAACTACTACAAAATTTATAACAGAAATGGGTCCTAAAGATTGAATCACCAAGATGAGATCTTGGGACTAGTTTGGTCATGATATTTGGCTTGAGTGCTATGCTGACCTCCTTGTCAACAGGTAATAGAATTCTAACAGTACATGACATCAAAATTAATCAAATTTTCATGTGTGTTGTTTATGATAATGTTCAACTGAAGCAAATATTTTGAAAGTCTAAGGGGCTATTATATTCTGCATTTATGGCAATCTTGATTACTATAAAACTGTATTTGCAGAGGACTCTTTTCAATACACTTGAGTGTTTACAGAGAAAAATCAACATGCTCAGATTAATTTTTAAATTAATTAATGTTCAGATTAATTAAGTCACAACACAACTGAATATCCTCTACATCATCCCTAAAATAATCTAGTATTCCTTATAGCCACAAGGTCACTATTACACAGTTTATGAAATTAAAAGTGCAACTGAATTTATTGTCATCAAGATTCTTATGTAAAATTTAGGACATTGCTTGGTAAGAAATTTGATCCTGAAATTTGGAATGGAGACATTTGGTGTGATTCAGATAAAACTGACACTGTAAACTTCCAAGCCACTCTGAGACTCACTTATCAGTGGATGTAGTTTACCTTCCAGTGCCTGAGATTAGCTTTCCTCTGCTTAAGACCCCTGTGATAACCTTAACTCAGACAGATGTCTTGAAAGAAGATGACAATTTCCAATAAGACCCCTCATAAGTATATTCTGTTGCTACTGGAACCATGAGTAGGGTGAACTTGACATGCTCAAAGTGTATATAATTTGAACCATGAAAAAATAACACACATAACTAAACCCATTGATAAATAAATAGGTGAGGAGAACTGCACCCATGAAAATCTCGGTGGTTGCTGTTATCTGTGTGCTAAGTATAATAGGAAATAATACCATTGAGATGGGCTTCCTAATTGCAATGGAAATTAAGGCAATCACTATTAAGGGAATACAAGTGATGTCACTTAACTTCCAATACAAATGAATATATAAAGCATAAAAGGCAACAGAGGCATCTTGGCTGCCACAGATATCTTTGTTGAGCATGGTGTCCCTAGGAATAAAATAGATGCACAATTCACTACAGTAATGTAAAAACAAACAAACAAAAAAGTCAAAAATTTAAGTTCATTCTAGTAGCCAAAAATCTGGTTTGAGATTTGTAGCTTCTTAGACAGCTTTTAGACCTGACTCAATTTACAGAATCAGTCATTTCTTTGAAGGGAAGGTTAGATCCTGTACCTTTGCCACAGTTCACACTATAAATTTTACTCCATGTTTTCTCCAAAGAGATCTAGGCTCATTTAATAGAATGACAATAAATTGGAGAAAATAAATACTCAGAATTTTTGGGGGTTGCTAGATACTAGCTCTAAATTAACACTGAACACTGTGGATCAAACTGTAGTAAACCAGCTAAGAAAGTTACTTAAGAAGACTCAGTTACGGTAAATGTTGTGAGATAACTTCTGGAAAGATAGGATCTATCTTACAGAGAACTTTGTATTGGTACTCTCTCACCTGTACACACAATCCATGATTCTGGAAATCAAGGAGAAGTATTTTGAAGTGATTTTTTTCTCAAGAGTAAATTAATTACCAATTTTCAGAATTTTTTTTCTTTCTATTTTGGTCACTTTGAGCATTGTATTTGCTACTTTAAATGTCTTAGTTTTCAAAGAGAGAATCTCTCTATGAAGGGACACAATAAGAGTCCTATTGAATTGAAAAATGAGAATCAGCCATCTGGATTCTTAGGCCACTAAACCAACAGACAGAAAAATAAAATACATTTTTAAAAATTTTACCTACTCGCTGGAGTGATTGACTGATTACTAAGCAGAACAAGATACAAAGAGCACTATGAAGGGAACCAAGTGTATTTTCCCAGTGTCTCTTAATTTTTCTATGCTCAATAGTAAAGATAAAAGAAAAAAAATTGGTCCTCCAGAAAAGCAAGATATTTGAAGAACCAAATTTATCTAGAGTTGGTAAAGAACCTCAACTAGTTGATATTTCTGAGTAATGTGAGGGAAATACTTAATGGATAGTGAAAGAAAAAGTCTTAGATATTCATTTCTAAGTAAGGAAATACAGAATGGAGTCGCTTTTCATATTCTGTGTTTTTCATATAAATGAGTTTATTTGTACATGCTGATCAGTTTTATTTTCTCTCTTTGTTTCCCCTTAAAAAATTATATAAATGTTTTTTGAGGTTCACTGCCAATTTCATATTTAGATAACAGAATATTCAATGGAGTAAGACTGTGACAGAATCTGAGAATATAGCCAGAGCAATGGGTACAATGACTACTGTGATGTTGTGTCTTTTTATTGTGAGAAAATGGTGAGGGTGGCTATAGCCTGTTAGGCAGACATATAAACTTGTTTGATTCTGTATTGAAGTTTAAATATGTATAACCTGATACATATGAAAGCTGCCTCATTGAATAGCCAAAGGGGCTATGTTAGCTATTAATTTACGGCCTCCCTGCTCTATGACAATGGAGTTAGACCATGTAAATATATAAATATATATATATTCATTTTGCCAGCCAACACAATGGCAAATGGCAGCGGTGAATGTGAAAAAACATTGTTTTTCTGGTTGTGGCATTGTTCTAGTTGTCCTTCTAGTTCTTCTTTGTGTGGTATTTAACAATATCCTGGAGGACAGCGCCAAATGACATCTTCCCATCGTCTCCCAGCACACCCCTCCACACTAGGATGGTTTCTAGAGGTAACCATCCCATAGATGAGTTTGCAAATAGATCAGTGGCACTTCTAATGACATCCTTGCTGCCTTCCGATGAGTCAAAAACAAGCCCCCACCCCTGATGACATGGATTCCCACAGCTTTCTGGAGAGCTTAGCAAGTGCTGTCAGCTGGCTCTCCAGCAAGTTTACAGAAACCCACACAAGCGGTTGCCAAGCAAAATGTTATCAGTATCCTAGCAGGTGGTTATCCACCTACTAGCTATTGCTCTGCCCAGAAACTTTGGAAAACTTTACCATTCTGTATACTCCAGTGACTCTCTCCAGAGGTCTGACACGATCCTCTGTCTACCTGAGGATTATCTCCTTCAAAATGTATTCCTTCGCCGGACTCAGTGGCTCAGCCTGTAATCCCAGCATTTTAGGAGGCCAAGGTGAGTGAATTGCCTGAGTCCGCTGGTTCGAGACCAGCCCGGAAAACTTGGCGAGACCTCATCTCTACAATAAATCGAAAGTTATCCGGGTGTAGTATTGCGCCTGGAGTTCCAGCTACTTGGAAAGCAGAGGCAGAAGGATCATCGTAGCCTAGCAGGTGGACTTGAGCATGCCACTGCACTCCAGCCTGTGTGATGGAGTGAAACACCGACTCAAAAAAAAAAAAAAAAAGTGTTCCTTATTTGGATACCCTGGCTTATAGGCCAGGGTATCCTTTATAGTTCTCTTGTTTTCCTCCATTTAAACAATTTATTGTTATTTTGATCCCCTGTTCATAAGTCTTTATTTTAAACTTTCTCTGTTTAAATAAAAGGGCAGTATCTCTTTGCTGATTAAATTCAGTCATGAATGCATGATATAAATTAAGAAGATGAAAATGTAGCAAATCCTTGTTATTGTTCTTAACTGTTTCAAAGTGAAAGAAAAGTAAATACATTTTTTGTACATGACATAAAATACTTTAAAAGACAAATATTAATATATTTGTATAAGAGAAAACCTAACTTGATATCTCATGAAGGATAAGATTTTTAAAATGAAATTGCACAGAATTTCTGTTTCTCAGTATCTCTGCCCTTTTCCTTAATGAACAATTTACAGAAAGGGAATTTTGATTTTGTAAGTTTTTTGGGCAAAGATTAATTTTTCACACTTGCCATAACTGAAGAGCCCTAGATTCATGATACAGCTTGTTCTTCGGGATATCAATCACAGTTTTAAACTCTTCCTATAATGACTATCCATTTCCAGAGAATACTTCAAATTTTATATAGAGTAATGCACAATGGAAAATATTTAATAGGATGTGTATGAACAAAATAAAGATGGTGAAGCATTTTAAAATAGATTTATTGCATGAGCATCAGGACTTTATAATATTCCTCAATGAGCCATTAAATTTTTGGCTATACTGGGAAGGGGACACACTGTTGGTCAAGGAGGCTATTCTCAACTGAAGAAGTTCCCACTGTTTACCAGGGAACACTGTCTTCAGGCAATATTACCAGATGCTGGAATAAGAAACCTTTCATTTCTTTCTTTCTTTTTCTTTCTTTCTTTCTTTTCTTTCTTTCTTTTTTTTTTTTTTTTGAGTTGGAGTTCCACTTGTGTCACTCAGGCTGTAGTGCAAGAGAAGCATGCTCATGGCCACCGGAGCCTTGACCTGCTGGGCTTAGGTGATCCTTCCACCTCAGTCTTCCAAGCAGCTGAAACTACAGTCATGTATGCCACCGTGCCTGACTAGGTTTTGTGATTTATTGTAGGGAGGTCTCACCAAATTGCCCAGGCTGATCTTGAGCCCCCCAGCTCAGGCAATCCTCTTGCCTCGGCTTCCCAAAGTGCTGGGATTATAGGCTGAGCCACTGGGCCCGGCCAAAACCTTTCATTTCTTAAGACATTGCTGGGTGATGCATCACAGAATTCATAAAAGAGGGAAGGCTGGAGTGTGCTTCTGGGTTTGATACACAGGTTGCTTTTCTTCATGGTATAGGTAGTTTCCCTTCCTCACACATAGTTCCAACCATACCCAGCACAGCCCTCTTACACAAATTCTAGAGTTACAATTTCTGACTTTGAGCCCATAGTTCTGTGACATATCCCTGGCCCATGTGTGTATGTGTGTTTGTCTGTTTATGTGTATCATGGACATAATTTTAGGCGCAGTGTCTGATCTGTGAGAGTTACTGCTATTATGATCAATCTTATGTCACTTATGTAATATCTCCAGATATGGATAGATGTAGCTCTCTGATCTAATAGACATATTATTTTAAGAATATTTCAGAATCTGCTTTTAGTCTCAATGTAATAAAACCTCCTTTCCACTTTTTAATGAGTCCATGTATCTGCCCTTCATATTTTTCAGAGCTATTACTGAATTATTTTGTCTTGATTTCTTATTTATCTTTTTTACTTCCTTTTTAAATCTTTTTTTTTTACTCTGTGGATTCATAACAAACAGGGGGTACCATACCATGCACTCCGTCAGTCAGCTTAGACTGAAATGGAAAGTGTGGTTAATGCTTTTCTATGAATCTCTGTATGCATTACTAATAAACTTAAGATGGATGTATATATGTAATATATGAACATTTTAAAAGTAATTTTTCAAAAGATTCCGTTGTTTTCTAATTTATTTGTAAATCCTATATTAATTCACAAGCTTCACAACTCAGTAATTTTAATTTATAGAATATTTAAAACTCAGTAATCACTATCACAAAACATTCTGGTTCCCTAGAAATGAATAAGTAATATTTTTCATTGCTATACCTTTCTTATTTCTCTAACTTTCTTTTTCTTTTTTTTTTTTTTTTTTTAGAGTCTCACTCTGTCACCCAGACTGGAGTGCAGT
>NW_007247755.1:525836-566817 GCF_000164805.1 Carlito syrichta | reverse complement strand
CCAGGAGTGGCCACTGCACTCCAGTCTGGGTGACAGAGTGAGACTCCAAATAAAAAAACAAAACAAAACAAAACATCTATTTACTATCTTTCATAAACAGCATTTATTCTTCAAGTAATTTTCTGAATACTAAATAACTATAATTTGGCTTTCTTTTATATAATATTTTGATAAATTAGCACTTTATTTCAAAAGAAAATTTGTGTTATCTATTAAGCAATTCACATTTGTGCCTTTCTTAAAATATCTCACAACTGTGTTTATTACCCTCATTTTGGAGCTGAGAAGTTGTAATTACAGGTACGCCTAGTTTTATTATGCTTTACTGCATTTTGCAGATATTGCACTATTTAACAATTGAAGTTTTGTGACAATCCTGTACTGGGCAAGTATATTGATGCTGTTTTTCCAACATCATGTGTTTACTTTGTGTCTCTATGTCAGCATATTTTTAGAGACAAAGAGTTTTTCAATTAAGGTA
Organism: Carlito syrichta; assembly: GCF_000164805.1. Classification (NCBI taxonomy): domain Eukaryota; kingdom Metazoa; phylum Chordata; class Mammalia; order Primates; family Tarsiidae; genus Carlito; species Carlito syrichta. The sequence goes on along the minus strand of NW_007247755.1, from coordinate 566,336 downwards.
TGTACTTTTTTTAGACATAATAACACATACTTAATAGATTATGGTATAGCATTTGCATAACTTTTATAAATACTGGGAAACCCCAAAATTTGTGTGACTCACTTTATTGTAATGTTTGCCTTATTGTGGTGATCTGGAACCAAACAACAATATCTCCTGGGTATGGTCGTATTCAATTTGCAACCAATGTTATTTTCTGTAGCATTGTTTTTAAATAAATTTCTGAAAATGATGCAGCATGTTATCTTTAATAGTGTTTCTATTCTGTGAACTTTGAAATAGATGGAAACAGAAAATCTGAGCCATGTTTCCCTAAGCTTTGGTCCCCTCCTGTACATTGGGTAGGTGAATATTTTCTCTCCCTTTCTCTCTAAACTACTTTCTAAATAAATTATATTTTCTAATATAAAAAAATCTATATAATGCTTTAAATGGCAGTATGTCTACAGAACAAAATTTTTAAGCTTTATTTAGCCAGTAAATTCCTTGTCAAATGTGAACTTGAATATTAAATACCACATAATTGGAATTAAAGCAAAAACTGTTAATAATAAGATAAATAAAAATAATGCATTTGCTATTTGAATTTACATTTATTTAACTAATACTTGAATTTGTTGATTACGTCAAGCAAAAGGACTGTTATCTTATCAATTTTTTCACAATATAATTAATTATAGAATTATTTTGATGATTACCTTCATGAGTAATTTGTTTTATCTTTCATTGACAAGAACATTTATTTTCAGAATATATGTTTATTTATTCCCCACATTGACATATACTGCTTTCCTTAGTATACAAGGCATGAGACTAAATGATGTAGGGTATAGAAGTGATGATGTAAGCCGGGCTCGGAGGCTCAGCCTGTAATCCCGTGCCTTTGGGAGGCTGAGGTGAGTGGATTGCCTGAGCCCGTGGGTTTGAGACCCGCCTGGGCAGGCGAGACCTCATCTCTACAATAAATCAAAAAATCAGCTGGGCGTGGTAGCATGTACCTGTAGTTCCAGCTACTTGGAAGGCTGAGGCGTAAGGATGACCGGAGCCCAGCAGGTTGAGGCTGCGGTGGCCGGAAGCGGCCACTGCACTCCAGTCTGGGTGACACAGTGAGACTCCAACTCAAAAAAAAAAAAAAAGTGATGATGTAATACATATTGGACTTAGGATCCATACAGGTATAATGGAAACAGGAGGGGAGGTATGAAACTAAATTCAATAAATAGACAAAGTTAGTGATTAATTTTATTTTGTAGATTAAAAAATTATTGTAAAGATATTTTTGATTTGGGGTGCACATAGCAGAGAGTGACAGAAATAGGAGTGATAAGAACAACTTTCCCCGAAGACATGGACAGTAGAATGGGATAGTATAACATCTCAAAAGGGAAGAGCTAGGAAAATGGTCTGTGTGTCATTATGTTCACTGCCAACACTGCTCAGTCAAAATGAGCTTCTCATAGCCAAAATGAGCTTCTGATAGCCAAAATGACACAATGGGTTTCCACCGGCAAACAGAAATTTTTATGAGCAAGAGTTTTCCATCCTTCAAAACCTTTTGAGGTCATGAGAATGTCTTGAACCAGGTAAAAGTGATTGCTCCATAACACTGTGAATGTCCTAAATACATTTTAAAATAATTAATGGCTAATTTTGTACCTTGTAAATTTAACTTTAATTTTTTTTAAAGACTCATGAAACATGGATATGTTATTCTCTTGATTTAGCCTAAGTTCTCAATCACCCATTTAACCATATAGCCAAGAGGCTTAACTTGCCTGATTTTCTTTCAGTTTGTGCTACTGAATTTTTTTAATAGGGATTTTTCTTCCACCAGTGCTCTTTTGTCTTCATGACAGGATTAACTCCCAGAAGGAAGCTTTGTAGGAAAAATTCTGGTACTCACTCCCCGCCCCAGCCACTCCACCATATGCTTATGCTTATAAAATCTCTTCACTCATTCCAAACAAGAAAAATTGCACTGTTTTTAAAGAAATGTTAGTGTGTGTGTGTGTGTGTGTGTGTGTGTGTGTGTGTGTGTGTGTGTGTTTCTTTTCCAGGTATTTATTTCACCAGATGAAACCAGAGGAGAAATTAGATTTGTTACAAAGGAAATAAGAGAGAAACGAGGAGTTAACATTCAGATTTAGCACACAGATGGCTCATTTCAGTCCTTAGAATAGCACTGTCCAATAGAAATATAATGTGAGCTACAAAGATAATTTTAAATTGTCTGGAAGGGATAATTTTCAGAACTGAAAAGAAATATTATATTAATTGTATTCAATCAAATTTTTATAAAATATTTTATTTCAACATATAATCAATGTAAAATATTATTGGGCTATTTTATGTTTTTCATAAGTCTTCAAAATGTGGTGTATGTTTTACCCTCATGACACATCTGAATTTGAACAATTTCCATTTCAACTACTGAATAATCACATATGGCTAGTGACTTTTGAATTAGACAGCACAAACTTAGAAAACATTTGAAGTTCCAATGACCATATATCATTGAAAAAATTAATTTGAAAAAGTATTTAAATGTTTAAGCTTCCTATACAAGAAGTAGACCTGACTATTTAAATGTTCAGTGTTATACCCTAGGTAGAAAGGCCACAATATATGATGGAAAGACTAACAGTTATTCTTTCAGGAAGGGAGGACATCCCTTACGTTTTCTTTTGTGATTTTGAAGGGTAGGAAATATGAAACAAAAAGAAGGAAGCACACAGTCAGACTGGCTACAGACTGCAAATTTAAATTCTGAAGAGAATGAGTATTAAGGTTAACTGAAAACCTAAAATATATTTGTAAGGGTCAGTCAGGGAGTTCTTATGCCAAAAACATAGTTACAAAAAAAGTAAAAATACCTGTCATGTCTGGGTAGAATGTCAATAGTTAAATCTTAATGATTATTTGATACGTGGTAAGTATAGAAATTCCATATTTCTGTAAGTGAAGAGAGTCACATGTGAGGGCCTTCTGCATAGGAAGAATGAAAACAGAGCAAAAGCTAGTAAAAGATCAGTCTTGATGTGAAGACAAGATAAAGAGGGTAAACTCAGAGGTCTGCATTCAAGCATGTTAGCAAAGGACAAGAGGACTTGCCTAAACTACAAGACAGCAACAACTTATGTTTCTTCCTTCTTAAAGGGAAGAATATACATCCATAGATGTAGCTAGATCATTCATCTCACTGTAAGGAGCCATGACTGCCCGGAAGACAGAGCAACGACCAGAGATCAAATACCAAATTATTCTCCAGTTACAAATAAAACCAGGTAAGTCTCCCATTATTTATATATAGCTTAAAAACAAAGCAAAACCGAAACAAAAATGAGAAGTTACCCAAAAGAGACAGTCTCATAGACCAGAAACTTAGAGATTGTTTTAAAATCCAAAGAGACTGCAATCTACTGACCTGCAATTTAAAATGTTCTCTCCCAACCCCAATATCTAGGCTCAAGAGGGTTATGTAGAAATTTAAGAAATTGCAGTTTAAATTACTGCAACTTTGTGTATAAATTGTCACCCTGTTGTGTATCTCTGTACAATAATTTTGTTAGATCATTGTTATTTTTCTCACAGAGAGTGATTTATGTTTAGTTTCCTTACATGCATTCTTCATTTAAAAAAAAAAAAAAATAGAAGAACCAGAAGAAAATTCATTGTCGTAAGGGATCCTGTCCCAATGTATCAACTTGGTCCCTTTATCCCATATGCATGAGGGTTCACTCAACAAAGACCTTCCTCAGTCTCATAGTCCTTAAACTCCTCTACAAGTGCACATGCTAGAAGTCCTCCATCACACAGGGTGCTTTCCTAAATACGTTGCTTGCAAGAATAAGATATCCTTTGTCCATAGAGCCACTTATTGCTCAGTCTATCAAATCTTTAGCTCTCTTATAAGGAATCTATACTCTATAGATAAAGCCTAGTAAGGTAAACAAGCCCGTATTACTCTTCTTAAAGAAATCTTTGTGCAACTGTTGGCACTTAAACTTACTCTGTATTTAAAATTATTTTATATACAGTTGGCATATATTTTTTTCCCATTCTGTGAGTAATCTCCATACTCTCTTGATGGTTTCTTTGGTTTGGCTTTACAGAAGCTTGTCAGTTTGATGAAATCCCACTTGTCTATCTTATTTCTTATGGCACGGACACAGGGGGTTTTGGTCAGGAATTGGTTGCCAGTTCCAATTTACATAATAGTATCTCTTGCATTTTCTAATGTTCTTATGGTTTAAGGTTTTACGTTTAGGTCTTTGATCCATTTAGAGTTGATTTTTGTGTATGGGGAAAGGTAGAGGTCTTGATTTAATCTTTCTGCATGTGGTCAGTCAGTTTTCCCAGCACCATTTACTGAATAGGTCATCCTCACCCCAGTGGTTGTTGGTGGAGGCTTTGTTGAAGATGACTTGGTTGAGAAATTGAGGTTTTGCTTCTGAAATCTCTATCCTGCTCCATTGGTCTATATGTCTGTTCTTGGACCAATACCAGGCTGTTGTGATTATTGTAGCTTTATAATAAAGTTTAAAGTCTGGGTGTGTGATACCTCCTGCTTTGTTTTTTTGTTTTGTTTTTGTTTTGCTTAGGACTGTTTTGGCTATTCACGGTCCTTTATGTTGCCATATGAATTCTTGTATTGTTGTTTCCAGACCTGAAAAGAATTCTGCTGGTAATTTAATGGGTATTGCGTTAAAATAGTAGATTGCCTTGTGTAGGATGGACATCTTAACAATATTTATTATTCTGGTCCATGAACACGGAATATTTTTCCATTTGTTTATATCATTTTTGATTTCTTTAAGCAATATTTTGTAGTTTTCGTTGTAAAGTTCTTTCACTTCTCTGGTTAGGAAGACGCCAAAGTTGTTCATTTATTTGTGGCTATTGTGAATGGGAATGTGCTTTTTATTTGAGTTTCTGTCTGTTTATTGCTGGTGTATAGAAATGTAACTATCTTTTCCACATTTGTTTTATGCCCTGAGACTTTCCCAACCTCCTGTATCTGTGCAAGTAGGTTTCTGGCAGATTCTCTTGGGTTTTTGAGGTATAGAATCATGTCATCTGCAAAGAGAACTATTTAAGTTCCTCTTTTCCTATCTGGATGCCCCTGATTTCCTTCCCTTGTCTGATTGCATAAGGAACACAAACGTGCCGAAAAGAAAAAAAAACAAACAAACAGCCCTTTACAAAGTGGCCAAAAGATATAGACATTTCTCAAAAGAAGACATACAAGCATCCAACAGATACAAGAAAAAAATGCTCAGCCTCACTAGTCATCAAAGAAATACAAATTAAAACCACACTAAGATACCACCTAACTCCAGTCAGGAAGGCCATAATCAATAACTCGAAAAACAACAGATGCTGGAGAGGATGCATCTGAGGGAAAAGGGAACACTTCTACACTGTTGGTGGGAGTGTAAACTAGTACAACCTCAGTGGAAAACACTGTGACGATTTCTAAAAGGTCTAAAAATCGACCTCCCATATGACCCGCAATCCCCCTACTGGGAATTACCCGGGGAAACTCAAATCACTCTATGAAAAAGATACCTTCACGCACATACTTATTTCAGCATCATTTACAATAGCAAAAACATAGAAACAACTGTGCTGCCCAACGACAGAGGACTGGATTTTTAAAATGGGGTACTTATAAACAATGGAATATTATGCAGTTATAAAGAAGGACAAAATTATGAACTTTACAGCAACTTGGATGGAATTAAAATCTATAATACTGAGTGATCTATCACAGAAACGAAGAACTGCGTACCACATGTTCTTACTTTTAAGCAGACCTTGAACAATTATCATAATACCGTAAGAAAGGAATTGGCAGTAGCTGCAAACTGCCAGGGGAAAGGGGGGCGGAATTGGCAGTCATGGGAAACCTAACCCTGTATTGTACCACACATTTTCAAAATTAAAAATTAAAAAAAATTATTTTAATCACATTCTGTCCTACCATTTTACTTCTGATCTATCAATACAGAGATGATAAATAGGCTGGATATGGTGACTCATGTTTTTGCCTCAGCTCTTTAAACGGTTGAGGTGGTAAGATTGCTTGAGTCAAGTGTTTCAAGACCAGCCTAGATAACATAGTGCAACCTTATCTTCACAAAACAAAAAATTAGACAGAAGTGGTGGTGCGTGCCTGTAATCCCAGCTACTCAGGAGGCTGAGTCAGAAAGATCACCTGATCTCAGAAGGTCAATGCTGCAGTGTCTCATGATTGTGTCATTGAACTCCAGTCTGGGTGACAGAGAGACCCTAATTCTAAAAAAAAAAAATTGAAAAGAAAATAAAAAATAGTAATGCTTAATACTGAGTGGATACCGAAGTCAGGCACTATTCTAAGGAATTCACAATCATTTCATGATTTTTCTTTTCTTTTCTTTTCCAAGTCGGAGTCTCATGCTTGTTATCTAGGCTGGAGTGCAGTGGCATGCTCATGGCTACCACAGCCTCGACCTACTGGGCTTAGGAGATCCTTTCTTCTCAGCCTTCCAAGTAACTGGACATTTCATGATTTTTCAAAACAAGTCTGAGAAATATGATATTATGCCTTAAATTTTATAGATAGAAACTGAATAGTTAGAAATCAAGTAGGAACTGATATTGAATTCTAGGCAGATGGACTCCCACATCATGATATTTGGTTTCCATAGTGCGCTGCAAGCAATGTCTTCTGCAAGTGAAGAGAATTATTTCTTCTCTTCAAGCTTAGAGCTATTCATTCTCTAAGTCTCAGACACTCTCAAAATATTTATAAAATAATTTCTTTGTTGTCTTTATGTTTTTTGTTTATTTAAACAAAAATATGAACTAAAACAAAACCGTAAATAATCATGATAAAGAACATTTAGTTTAAGTTGTAGTTGAAATTATAAAACAAGCAATTATAATAGATATAATTTTAAGTAAATTTTCAAAAATAGAAGAAACATCTTATGTAAGTTATGTTGCTATGTTTAAGTCAATGTTATAGAAGAAAGAATTCAAAATATAGATATTGAATCTTTCTCTATTCCCTAAATTACTATAAAGTTAGTGTTATTTTTCCTTAAATTAAAAAAAAAAAACTTTTAAGGAAAATCGACCAATGGGTCTATTATGTTCTTGATCTTTCTTTTTAAAAAGGCTTTTAAAATATGTTTTTGTAATCTTTAAATATTAGACTCTTCATAACTTATATTTATTTTTCAGTAGTCTTGAGTAAGATAAATATATAAAGAATACCTCCAATTATTTAGATAGTTTATTCACTTTATCAAAGCTATAAAATGCAATGTTTTGATGTCCAATGTTCATTTGTTACTTAATAGATGTCTTGTAAAAGTTAGGTTGATATTCTTCTTTTCATTATTAATATTTATTTTAATCAACTAATTTTAACTTTGTTGACTCATTCTTTTGTATGTTTGTTTTCTCTTTCACTGAGGGCTGATGAAGTTTAACATCATTTGACATGATTCTTATTACACACGTTGTAAATAGATACACACAAGCCTGGTTTAAGTAAAAATGCATGACAATTTAGAAACTTATTCCTGCTCTAGGGTTGATTATTTCTTCTGTGTTCCTTGGGTTTGATTTTTTCTGTTATTTTCCTAGCTTCTCTGGATGGAAGACTAAATAATTAATTTTCTTCTTGTTTTTCTCTAGTGCATATTTTAAAGTTATCGACATCTATCTATGCATTGCTATAGTTGCATCCTATACAATAAAACATTCTGTGGCTTCATTTTTTTCCTCTTTATTTTAAAGATGTAGGGTACAATTGAGGGTTAGGCATACAAATGTTCATTTTACAGGTACCCTTGTTGATGAGCTATGCCTCTCTCTCCCCTGGCTGTTTCCCTCAACTGCATGAGGTCCTTTTTATTTTGTTCTAATATTTTTAAATTTTCACCTTGATTTATTATTTTATTCATTAATTATTTACTGGAAGGTACATTTTTCTCTGCAAATGGGGGTTTTCTGGTAATATATTTGTTGTTAATTTTGAGCTAAAATCCATTTTTAGCTTACGTTCCGGAAAAACAAAATAATTTTAATATTTGAAATCATTGATCATTTTATTTATGACCCAACATAAGATCAATTTTTATATATGTACCCTGCAAACTTGAAAAGAAAGTAGATACCATAGTTTCATATAAAGTAACGTTAGAATGCTTATTAGGTTAAATTTGATAATAGTTATGTTTATGTATGTTATATCTTCATTGATGTTTTGCCTAGATGTGTTAGTCATTTAGGAAAATGTGTTACAATTTCCCCAACATAATTATGGAATGACTTTTAAAAAAAATGTATTCTCATCTTTTTGTAGCTCGTGTATTTTTGTTATGCTATTGAATATATTCAGAATAATTACACACAAAATTTCAAAAGTTAAAAGAATAAAGATTTTATAGGGGCCATTGGAAGACATTTTTATCATAATGAATTAGAATATTTTTAAAAACATCTTTCTATGAGCATTAGGCACAATATGAAAACATAGGCTATAATAAATTTAAGAATATTTTTTCATCAAAAATTACAATTAAGAAAGTATAGAGGCAAGCTAGTAAATGTGAGATAATAGTATATTTACATGGTCTATTTTATGAAACAAATGAATAAGAAAAAGACAAATGATCCAAAGCCTCAATAAATATTTCGTATTAAGCCATATTCAAATAAGCAATAAGCATCCTACTAAAAGAGGTTCAACTTCATCAGCCATCAGTAAAAGAATATAATATACACAACAAGAATGGCTAAAATAAAAATGTCTGACAATTCCAAGTACTGCCAGGGATGTGTACATGCAATATATCTTACACTGCTGATAAGAGTGGAAACTTGAATAATAACTCTGGCAAAATATTTGTCATTAGCCTCTAAAATTGAACATATGTTCCTATGTTCAGTTTGGCTCCATTGTGCATTACAAGGTACTTAATAAATTCACAAAATAAATGTAAGAGTTTCCCCCACCCCGAAAAAGAAAATGTATTATCTTTTGGAGGACAAGCAACTTGTAGTACAGGTTTCTCCTGCAACCTAAGTGTTCTAGGAAGCCAAAAGCATCAGTGTGCTAGTTAACGTTGTGGTAACAGACTGAGTTCTAGAGAAAAGTCCTGAGTTGTAGCAAACAGGTGACTGGTTCTTCTACCGTGACAATGAGCCTGACCTTATCATGCTGAGTATTCAGCAGTTTTTGATCAAAACCCCTATGCCCCACCCTCTTATCCACCAGATCTCAAACTGAGCAACTTTTGTTTGTTTCCCCAGATGAAAATGTTTTCAAGGTGAATTGTTTTGCTGATGTGGAAGAGGTAAAACAAACAAAAAAAATTGTCAAAAGTACTAAAAGTCATCAAAATTCACAAGTTTAAAAACTGTTTTGAGCAGAGGAAAAAAAGTTGTCTGATATATGTATTGCATCAAACGAAGAGTACTTTGAAGGTGCCTGCAATTTAAACATGTAAACATAAATACACAACTTGTAATAAGTAAATTCCGTTGTTTGGGAGTCCCACCTCATGTATACATTTGTTAATTAAAGCAAATTCACTCAAATGTCTATAGCTATAGTATTCATAATATCCCTCACTTCCCAGAAACATACTTTGATGTCCATTAAAAGTTGAATGCATAAATAAAATATAGTATATTGATACAATAAAATGCCATAAACCATGGCTACCAACTATTAGAATACAGTATCTGTATACAACCATGTAGATTGATCTCACTAACAAAATGCTAAGTAGAAGTCCGACATAAAGAGTATTGACTGTAAGACATAACATATAAAAGATGATATAGTAAATCAAATGTGTTTGAAATCAGGACATTTGCAACAACTGGGAGGACAGTGACTAGAAGGGAGCATGAGGTGGTAATTGAAATAGTGGTAAAATTATATTTCTCAAACTGAGATCCACATACTTGGTTACACATGTATGTTCAATTTACACAAATTCAGCAAACTGCATTATTATGATATGTACATTTTACTATAATAATATTAGATTTTATACTTGAAAAAATATATCATTAGTATATCAAATAATATATTTTCTGCTATTATAAACCTTTGACAAGAATGTAGATTGATAGGGACAATTAATAAGAATTTTTTACAATTACCTTAGAGATATTTTTGATAGTATCTGTTTTTAATTGAAAAATCACTATAAGAACAAGAAATATTATATCTAAGTAAATACCATAGAAGTTGTTGCAACTTTATAGAAATAAAAAGGCATATGAATATTTATACCATGATGGTTTTATAAGAGACTAAAAATAGAAAAAAAGAATAAATCATCTGTAAGATAAAATCACACTTAAGTTGAATAATCATTATATATATCTATAATGATGTAGAAACATGATTTTTAGTAATAAAGCATATTACATAATTACACGTTATGTGATGTTACACATGCAAACATAAAAATAACATATATGCTTTTGAAGGTTGTATATATGTATATGTGATATATGCAAAGGTTAAAAAATTCATTAGAAATAATGACCACTATGTTTATCATATGTAACCAACAACTTTGATAAAGAAAAGAAAATAAAGTAACTGGGACATGATTAAATCAGATTAATTTTTCCAAAATGCTTTACTTTTTATATAGAAACTCTAATCAGTTTGCATTTCTACATGATTACTATGACTTGTAAGTGGTTTGTCTCTACCGAAACTCATGTTGAAGTTTGATTTTCAATGTGGCAGTGCTGGGAGGCGGAACCTAGTAGAAGGTGTTTGGGTTACAGGGACAGAGCCCTCATGAATAAATTTGTACTGTCTCAAGAAAATGAGTTATCACTCTTGTGGGACAGGATCAGTTACCACAAATATGTTGTTGCTTTTTCTCCTTGGACTCTGTACATATATGTTTCCTTCTTTTCACTTTTTGCCTTAAGTTGAAACAGCATGAGACCCTCACCAGATGGGTTGTCCAAACTTGTACTTCCCAATCTTCAGAATTGTGAGCAAAATAAACATATTTTTATTAATTACACAGTCTCAGATCCATAGTCTGTTATAACAACAAAATAAATTAATAAATATAACAGTAGTTATTTTATCTGCAGCCAAGAAATTAATATTAGGAGATTTTCATTCTAGTTCTTGCTCTGTCAATGAAGTTTATGAACAAGGAATATACTTTCTGTGGTAAATTTCCTCATGTGTAAAATGGAAGGCTTGACTTATAATTTATAATACCATTGCCTGGTATATGTATCTTTTTACCATTCTACTGCAAACATAAGCCCAAAATATGTTATGAGACTCACAAACTAAACCTTCATAACACCAATAAATCACATATTTATTTCATTGCCTTTTTTTTTTCTTGTTATCCACATAGCCAGCAACTATACATTTAAAATCTTGTTTGAAATCAAGTTGTAGATCCTACCGGAGGAAATTGGTGAATGTTAATTAGCACAAAAATTCATATTTTAATGTGTAGCAAATAATCAATTATATCACTGTCTTCCCTCTGTAAAAATATGCTATTACAGTGCCTTCTAGTCCAAGACTTAATGTCATTTTAGAACAAATAAACTATAAAATGAAAGTTTATATTTATAAGCTACTTAAATGCAATATAGCCTCCACTTTACATTTGGTATGCATAAGATCTTTACTGGATTTGAGACTAGCACTGCAGATTTTTGTTCCTCTGGGATAAGATTTATATAACCTGCTGTAAATTCTAGCTGATCTAACATCTAAACAGCATATGAGAAAAGTAATCTTTAGTTTGTGCAGGGTTATTTAAGTATCACAGAGATAGTTCATTATCGATATCATTGTAAATTAATTTTATTTTTGTTAGGATTAATTTTGTATGTCACCTTGACTAGGGCAAAGTGCCTAGATATGGGGCAAACATTATTATGGATGTTTCTGTGAGACTGTTTATGAATGAGATTGACATTCAAATTGGTGGATTTTGAGTAAAGTAAATTGCTCACCATAATGAAGGTGGGCCCCATGCAACAGTTGAAGGCTAGAATAAAACAGAAGATTGATCCTCTTCCAAGCAAAAAGAAATTCTGTCAGCAGATGACCTTTGGATTTGAACTGCTGCAACATCGATGTTTTTCTAAGTTTCTAGACAGCTAGCCCACTCTGCAGATTTTGAATTTATCAGCCTCCATAATTACTTGAGCCAATTCCTTAAAATAAAACTCTTTCTATTTGCATACACATTCTATTTATTCTTGTTCTCTAGAAAATCTTGACTACTGACCTACATCTAAAGTTGATATTTGAAAGCATTGCTAGATAATGATGTGAAATGCGATTCATTGATTTACACAGTAAATTTCTTTTTAAATTTAAGATGCTTTATATTATTGCAAATGAAACTTTTGCTACTTTGATTTTTCTCATTAGTCATGTTCATAGTTTCTTTCGTCTCTTCTCCTGAATTCCTATGGTAGGTTCCAGAACATGAGCAGGGGAGCAAACTTTCTAGTGTCAGATTGGGCAACATAGTTGTAGGGTTTATGACATAATTATACCAGCCTCTCACACAGACTGTTATCAGATATTAACCAGGCAATCTAGATGCTGTAGCTCTTCCTTTCTGAAAACTCTTGCTCTGTACTGACTGAGAAAGGCCATGAGCATAGCAAGAGTCTACTGTTATAGAACCAAGAGACTTCCATGTTGAGTCCTCTCAGAAGTGCGAAAACTTGAAGCATAGCCTGGCTTTTGTAAAAGTAGTTTTTATCAATCACCACAGGTATAATGCAAAGAGAAATGGCCATCATTCAAGACACAAGAGTAATCATGAGACCCTGGCCTTTTAGTGTATATCTAAAAATGTACTATGTCACAGCTGGAATATGATCATTTCTTCTTCCTCCTGCCTTCTTGTTTTCCTCCCTGCCTTCTTTCTTTTCTTTTTTCCTTTTTTCTTTCTTTGAATGTACTTACTTATAATTTAGTCTTATTTTATTTATAAGTTGGGTCTTGCTTAGTTGCTTAGGCTAGAGTGCAGCGGTCATTTACAGGTGTGATTATCATAGCTCACTGAAGCCTTGAAATTTTGGCCTAAGTAATTATCTACTCTATAACTGATACTATTTGTGCATGCCACTGTGTTCATTGAATGTATTTTTTATTACTTTCTAGCTGCATTATTCATATGTATATACATATATATACACAGAAGAGAGCAGAAAATGAGATATAATGACAAAGAAGATGATCTTGATTTTTTGTTTATTTTTAAAATAATTGAGTACATGCTGTTTGCTATTAGAATAATCTAATGAAAGGGAACTAGTGTAATGAAAGAATTTGTAGAAGAGGTACATTTTCTGGTGAAAGGGAATGGGACTGAGTACAAAAAAAAGGACAAGCTTGCTGGAGAAGGCTGAGTATGACCCAGGTGTGGGGACATATATGCACAATGCATGCATGTAGCAATTCTTTTTCATATTCTCTATAGTCTCAATAAACAGGAAATAATGGCATCACCTAACATAAGGAAACAGTGGACAAATTGTGGGGAATTTAAAGAGACATATGAGAGTATGAAAGAGTAATTTAGGAGGGTAGAAAATAAGTAGACAAAGAAAATGTAATGAGTTAGCACTGATAGCCTAGTGGGGCAGTAATTTGAAATACAAATAGTCAGTTTGGTTGTCTTATTTTTTTATTCCAGTGAGGTTTCAAGATGTGGGGAAGAGAGATAGATTAGTGATAACCTTACACCTAATAATGCCTCTGAATTTTACCCCTATTTAAGTATATATTTTAAACATATAGAGACCTTAAATATTATCTTCCTCAGTTCCTGCTATGTCTTCCCCCTGATTAAACTGCATTTTCTAAGAATGCTTTTAAGCATTCCATTTTAAATGTGGTCTCTTTCATATCCCCTGAAATTTTCAAACCTGTGTTTTTTGTTTGTTTTTGGTGAGATTTATTTGCACTTATACACAGCAATAGGGATTGTAAAAGCTTATGACACATATATGGAAAAACTAAGAATTGTTCATTCTTGGACTGGTTCCTACATGTAAGAAGTTTAAATTTTGTTCTTAAGAGTAAGCAATGTCATGAAAATTCATATCTTTAAATCAGATGATACTGTTTTAGGCTTCCATCCACTTAGGTGATTGGAAAATTCTATCATATATTGACAAGATTGCTCCATTTCAAAGCTGTTGGTGGTTGGTGTCAAGGAAAATGACGGGGATAACTCTTCTTTATGATTCATTGTAATGTGAATCATTGACTCCTTCTGCTGAATACACTTACACAAACCCATGTTTGTTCAGCATTGCTCCGGGAAAACTTGGGGATGAAACACACTGAGCTGTTGAACTCAATGTAGACTCTTTCAAATCCTGTTGTAACTAAACCAGCTTCAACCATTGGAAATCTTACTTGTACTTCACAAGTTAATATTCAGTCAAAGATGGGATGTAGGTTTTGTGTTCCTCGGTCTTCATTCATTTAGAGGTGTCTAACTTAAGAACATAATCCAAAGCTATTAATACAAATTTAAGTGTGAAAATAAATCTAATGTCACACATACTTTAAAATTGCAACATGCCACAGCATAAATTAAGAATGTCATCCTAATATGTGTATTAGTTAACTACCCAACACCCTTTTAGAATATTGCTTGTCAACACACTCTTTGATAGTTTTTTTATATAAACACAATCTTATTCTATTTTGGGGGGGAAAATAGAATGTTATTTGAGATGTTCTACTAGCAGTACTGAATAATTTATTGTTCTAAATATTGCTACTTAAAAACAACGTTTTTCAGGCCAGGATCGGTGGCTCAGCCTATAATCCCAACACTTTGGGAGACTGAGGCGAGTGGATTGCCAGAGTGCTCAGGTTCGAGACCAGCCCAGGCAACTTGGCAAGACCTCATCTCTACAATACATCAAAAATTGACCAGTGTGGTCTGTAGTTCTGGCTGCTTAGAAGGCTGTGGTGGAAGGATCAACTGAGCCCAGCAGGTTGACGCTGGGGTGGTGGTGAGCTTGCCACTGCGCTCCAGCCTGGGCGATGAAGTGTGACTCCAACTTAAAAAAAAATACAACATTTTTCTTCCCACCTTTATGGTTCCTTATTGGTGACAGAATGTTAAGATGATATTCTATAGCTTGAACTACAAAGAATGTGCTGTTTCATAAACAGATCTACTAGCACTTTGTAACGCTACAGTTTTGTGCCTAACAAACACAAAATTTTTTTTAATGCCAAACAAATTGTATTGTTATTTAACATTCATGTACTTTGTACTATTATGTTCCTACCAAGTGAAAATTTCTTCTTTGACTAGATAAAACTGAAAATCCAATTATAAACAGTAAGTTTTTCACATACTAGTTCTAATTTTGAGCACTTAATATCTTGTATTTTCTTTCTCTACTGTGTACATATGTTTAGTTCTTGGTGTCATAGAATACACATTGTGATATGGTCTTGAACCTGTCACTGTGCAATTATTATTATGATGAGCGAAATGACAATAGATGCTATATCTCGAGAGAGTGATGATAATGGATGCTAGAATTTCAGAAGACTATTCATTAATTCTGTGAGGTAGTTTAGGAAAACACCGTACAGATGGAAATGATTCTGATCAACATAAACATATTCCACAAAACTCATAATAAATGTTTTTCTGACTTAACCTCTGTTTTATCTCTTTACCTGAAATGCTAGTATTATGTTATGCCACAAGACAGAATGGAAATTATGATGGAGGGAAATCATAGTGAATGAAAACATAGGTTTAACTGAATGCAGTTAACTTACAATTTTAAAAAATAGCCAAAACCTCCCCAAAATTTACAACAAAACTCAAAGCATTCTTGACTCTAAAGGATAAAATTAATATATCTGTGCTATTTTTTGTCTACAAAAAACTTGTTCTACCTGAATTATTCTAATTTTGTCTTTTTAAAATCTCCGTTTTTGTTTCCCTACTCTAAAATTCTCTGTCACTTATATCTATCCAACTTATTTCCATTTCACCCAAAATTACATATTTGAAACTACATAGAATCACAGTATTATTTTTCTCTTTTAAATGTCATCATTTTCTGTCATTCTTTATTCAGTGCTATGCCTTTATTTTTGATAATTTATTTTCCTTAAACCCACACTTTATTGTCCTTTCTTTGAAATATTTTAAGTACAGGGGCTACCTTTCTTTGTACCATAACATTCCTAAAGATATAATTTCCTACTATCAATCTCAGGTATTTAATAAAATGTACTTTATTTAATTATAAAATACATTTTGAAAGAACAATTTTTATCTATTTTATACTTGAATTTCTCATAACATTAAATTAAATGTTGCTTATATAGTAAAGATACCACAGACATTTTCAAGCAAATGAAAGAATGAACCCCAATACAATTCTAGTTGTATGACTTTATTTAACTTATTACTTTAAAAATAGTTTGAGATTAATTCTTGTTCTTGGTTAATTTAATATAAAATCTTGGTTAATGAATTTAGCTAAATTTGAATCATTTGGAATCTTTAAGACATTAAGACTCTCTTTTAAGCCAAATTTACTGGTAAATTTTACTTTATTAGCCAGTGTTAACTAAAATGTTTTACTTTAAATACCTCTTTCATCTCAAATTAACAAATAATTTTGGAGACATACTTTTGTAAAATGGATTGTACAATATCTTGCCTTCTTGAATAAATTATACACATAAATATAACTAACTAATTTATTATCTTAATCAATCAGTTTTCATTTTGAATATCTATTTTATGATTCAGTGATGCCTGTATGACTTGATGAAATCTATTTTTATCTAATAAACATGGCTTCAGGAACTTGTGCTTTTAATAACTTGATAGTTTTCATAAAGAAATGTGTTTTTATACTCTCCATCAATGACTGATAGTAAATCTGCTTTGGCCACAATATAAGACTATAATAGCCTCTTCATCTTATTTTAACTTAGTTTCTAATCTGTCATATTGAAAATTAAATAGACAAATTTGATGTAATTAGACATGAACAAGAGCAAATAATAACTTCTAGAACAATGTCATAATTAAAAACTCATGTGAAAGAAATATTATTTTGAGTAATTTATAATTTTTCATCCATATAGCTATGTCTACCTATGCTTGTTTCTGACTTTTAACTCTTTATCACCTCTGTACATTTCTTATATAGCTAAATGCTGAATAGTCATTTTATCATTGTGCTTTTATTATCTAAAATGTCTCAGAGTAGCTTATTTTCTATATCTTACCTCATATTTTACTGTATTGACTTATACCAACCAAAAAGAGTAAAGATAGTGCTGAAACTTATTTTTCTTTCCTGAAGGCCCATTATTAAAAGGAATGGAAAGAAGAGTATAATTTTTGATACTTATTGTTTTTTCCTGTTCCTTTGAGTTCTTTAATAGTCATTATTTCTCAGATACTATTTTGAAGGATATTTATGTAAATATATTTAGGAAGGTATTAAAACACATTAGTTGAAGAAATATTTTAATCACTTGCAATGAATATAGAGTTTAAAAAATGTGAAATAGAGCAACCTTCATAATATACATAAGAAGACAATTTTCAATATTTCAAAACATAATTGTGTACCCTATGGTATCACTCCTACTCAAAATTCTAGAGCCCAAAATACTTTTGGATAGAAAAATGGTTTAATTGAGCAAGATATATTATGTGAGGTGATATGCTGGGGGAGGGGGGTGCTGGGAATAATATACTAACTGATATAGAAAATATACCTTTTTAAGTGAAATATTTAACCTAAATAGGAAAACAAAAATCAAAAGCAAAATTAGTTAAATATATACATGTTAAAAAAAAGCAAACAATGATCACAAAGTATAAATTACCTAGCAGTATAAAAAGCAAAATGAGTGAAGTCAATTCGAAGTGTCACTAAGAAGTTCTCAGTGAAAATTTTGCTTGACAAAAATTATGAACAAGAACCTTAAGTTATTCAGGTTTTAAATGAAGATATAATATAGTAGACAAGATGTACCTATGTCTCTGAATTAGGAGAAAACCTGCTATGTGTGAGGACTTGAATTTCAAATACACAGAAGTGGAAGAGTGTGGTATGTGGTGAGCTATAGTCAAGAGCTAGATGAAGCAAGATGTTTTAGATCATTTTAAGAGTTGTGATTTGGGGGAAGGGCACACCTCATCAACAAGAGTGCCTGCATAATGAACATCTGTATACCTAACTTGAATTGTACCCCATTTCTTTAAAACAAAGAAAAAAAAAGAATTATGATTTCTTTTCTAAAAGTAATTGAAAGAGATGGAAAAAGTTTTAAGAAGGGACATAACATTCTATGACTTTCATTTATAGAAGTTTGCCTTAATTGCAACATAGGTGATATTCTGGAAGGGGTCAAGAATGGATACTGGAAGAGAAAATTGAAAACTGTTAGAATATTACAATTTAAGAAAATTGGCACCTAGAAGAGGCTAACATTTTCAATCCATTAATATTTTCCAGGTTCTAGTATTTGGAAAGTTAATATTTAGTTTTTTCATGGAAAAAAATCACTCTTTATAAAATGTTCTTTTAATAGGTTAACAAGTGTGAAATAGCAAAGCTTTGTTTTATATTTGAAGGATTTAAAAAGTGATTGCATGTAGGTGTCCCCAGGAAATTGGTTATATACTGTTCTTTGTTATAAAACCAATTCATATAGAATAACAGAAGAGATCAATTACTTTAATTTTGATTAATACCTCCTATTAAATCTTAATAAATAAATCCCAATAATTCTTAACTATAGATGAATTACAGTCAAAACATCTGTAAAGAAAATGTGCACAAAATGATCACCATCAAATTCATATGCCAGGACAGTGCCAGGGAAGTTACTAGAATGTGGATTTTTGCTGCAACTATTCCATCTACTAGCTATTTAAACTGGGACAAGTTACTTGATCTCATGAATTAATATCTTTATCTGTAAAATGTCAATAGAGCCTTCAGTTGCAAGTTTGTTGTGATGATTAAATAACAGGTTACATGTGGAGTGCTTGGCAAAGTGCCCATGTAAATATGATTAGTATAAATGATTGAGTTGCTAATGCAAACATGGCAGTATCCAGTCAAACATTTTCCAAATTAGAGCATGTATCCTTTTCCAATAACAATTTTTCACTATATGAGTTGGCCTGACAATTAAGTTCATGAACTCATTCTAGGAAAAATGCTGCATATCTCATTGCCGACAATCACTACAGTAACCTTCAAAGTACTCCCCTTGGAAAGCTACATACAGATGCCATCACCATCAAGGCAATTTTGGAACTCTTTTTCCAAAATGACCACCAGAGCTGCTGTCATATTATCCTTGATATCCTGCATGTCATGAAACTGTCTTCCTTTCAGTATTTCCTTTATCTTTGGGTGAATAAAACGTCATTGGGGGTCAGATCAGGTGAGTAGAGAGGTTTATTTACTGCCTAAAAACTCTCTCACAGTGCTGTGTGAGATGGTACATTGTCATAATGCAAGAGCTCCTTTGGGACCATTTTGCATATAGCTTTCTCATGCCAAAGATTTTCAGTCAAGATTTTCTTGTTTCTCTATTGATGTGTATTTGGTCTGCTATTCTTCTCACAGTCAGTTGATTATTTTGATGCACAATTCAATGAATTTTGCAATGTTTTCATCAGTTCTGTTAATTACTGGCTATTCTAACCTCTCTTCACCAGTGACACTTTCTCTCCACTCAAAAAACATTTAATCCATTTTGTACACTACCATTTTCATAATAGTAGTATGCCAGTAAACTTGGACTAACATGTCCCTGATTTCACTTCCAATCTTGCCAAGTTTAACAATAACTTTAATGTTTATTTGTTGTTCAAATGCAGGCTCTGATATTCTCCTGATGACTTACAAAAATATGAAACAACATAATGAATGCCACCCAACAAGACACTGCCACATGTTGGCATGAACACAGCTGTGAGACATTTATATACCCTGGTTATGAAACATTACTGAGTTGTTTGTACTTTGCTGCCAACATAAATGCATGGTGGCAAGTTTGCAAACTTAATTGTCAGAGCTTGTAATATAATGTGTAAAGAGGTTAACATAATATCTGTATTAAAACATGGAATGCAGGTATTTACTATCAATGTTTAATGTTCTGTATACAATATTAAGTGTTAATTTAATATGTATTTTCAATTTCTCCAATTCCTTAAGCAAGTCTACCTGACTCTCAAGATTTTGGACTACACAACTGAGTCTATTATTTCCAAATTTTCTACAACCTAAATAAAATGTGGAAGAAGACTGTTGTATATTACATTTTGATGTTATGTGGGTCATAACCCTTGCTTTTTGTATATACCATATATATGTTTTTCATATTAAAGATCATGAAAGATAAATATAACCTTATATTGTAATGGTAAAAAAAATGACTTGAATAATAGCTGTTGTTTTAATATGTCCACACACAAATACTTCAGCAAATGAAATTTTAACTTATTTTATAGTTTTAAGTCATGAACCATTGATGTTCTGTGAGACACAACCCTAATTTGAATATTTTTCCGAGTCCATCAACTGAGTCTATCTCCATTTGCAGACTAGGTAGATCAAATTAATATTTATGTCTTTGTTGAATATGGAGACAGTTTATTTAGAGTAAATATCAGTTTCTTTATCAGGAGCAAAAATGAAAATAAAATATTGTAAGATAAAATAGAAGAAATTTAATAGTGACTATACTTTGATAAATACGTGTATTCTCAGAGAGGACTTTTTATGGGAGCCAAAAGTTATTAAAAAATAAAAACAATGTAAAGCAAAACAGAGTTGATTCTAAACATTCACTATTAATGTAGGTTGATTATATATACTATCTCTCCAAGTCAATGGAAGTCCTTAAAAGATTGAGGCGTCAGAAAATTGAGGCTTTATGTAAAAACAGTATTTCATCTGTGACATCACATTTTACTCCTTAGAATAATTTCTGAAATCAGTTTTTAAAGTTTCTTACTCAACCATATTTTCCATCTGAACCACAGAGCATAAAAACATAAAACAGAACATTTTGTAAAATGACACAAAAAGTGACTACTTTCTACTATGGTACAATTATAGCGACAGGCTTAAAGCACAAGTAAGGTATAATGAAGAGAAAAGATAACTCCTTAAAATGCCCATAAGATATAAAACTTTTTATGGACAAAAAGTTATTAGATTTACAGAGTTAGAGAAAGGGAATCTTTAAAAGGAAGGTGTTCTCACAAATATCTGAGCATTACTTCTTTCAACTTTTAAAAACTATGATTCTAAAAGTTGGTGTATGATGGAAAGAAAATTATCCAATATTTCTGTTTGCCTTTATAGTTTATGGCATCTTTCATTTAATACTAATGATTCTAATCTTACCTGTTTTTATGTTGCAAAGATTGAAACAACTATTATTACCTTATCCAAAGGTGAAGAGAATGATCCTAATATAACTTGCAAACTAACTGCACAGGTTGTAGTCATCTATATTTTATGTTTTTAAAGGCAATAAAATAATATGATTAAACTGTAACATTACCAAAATTTATTTTACATAAAATTGCTTTTAAAAAGCTGTTTTCACAAATTATTTCTTGGTCATGTTTGCCATAATAATTTTATTGAAACTTGCACTGAAAATCAATATTCTGTTACTACTATGGCTTTGTTTAAAGAAAGAAGTACTTTCTCATTGAATTAGAGTTACCATGCTATTTTACTTCCACCAAATATTAGACAATAATAAGAAAAGTTCATATACATAATTCTAACCTTTCAGTTACAAGTAACGACTATGCTCATGGCGTTTCCTTTTACACATGTTTCTTTTCTATTCCTCAGTTCTTACCTGATTTTTCTTATTTAAAAATAAGTTTGGTTGCTATGTTTTCCATAAGGGATGCTATAATTATGTCAAATTGCAGTATTCTATCTGCCTATGAACTTTCTTTACATATTATACTTTCATTATTTTTTAAACTATTTGATGCTTAGTTGAATGTAATTATTTTAATGTGTGTTATATTTATTTTTATAGTTTTGTTTCCACAAAATTGTGATTCTGGTCAAGGTATCCTACCTCTCTTGAATATATTAGACCATCCCCAATATTCAGAATATTACTATGCACATCTAGTTTTTAGTAATTTTTGATCAATGGGTTAAGCATATGGTGACTGCAAATGAATGAGGACCTTGCTGAAGTAATTGGGTCATGGTGGTGGTGATGATTTTATTATTTTACTGTCCTTAATGCCAAGTCAATTTGTACCTTACTGTAGTCAACAATTTTCATCACAATGGCTAACTCTCAAATCACGTAGACTTGAATCAGGAATTTAGAAGAGGTTAATATTACTCATCTCTGCAATTTTATTCTATTAGTACTTTTGCTTTCATCTTCTATTATATGTCAGCTATATTTGGTTTATTAAGCATAAATTATACTTTGTCCTCAAAATCTGAATTTTTTCCAAGTTTAATATAATTCTCAGTAAAACTGCAGTGTCTTTTCTCATCAATATGTCAAACACGATTTTTTCTCATTTCTTGTGTTGAATAAATGGCATTATTGATGATATCATATACAGTCCATAGTTACATTTATCTTTATTTTTTTCTTTCAAACAAAGAACAGATTGCAAAAGAATTTATGATTTCATTGTTCATGCTCAAGGCTTTTTTCACAATTGATGGCTCGCACACATCAAAGAATATTGAAATTCATTTTCATGATGACCCTCATCTTCTGCAATAAGCTATATTCCCTTTAGCTTACATTGCAAAGATAAAAATGATTGGAAGACTAGACAACCATTTACCATTTATGTGAAGGACAAAGACATATTTTCAGAAATGTTAGTTGCCACTAGAGAAAAGTGTTTGCTTTTAAAAAATAAAGCATTGTAAAAATTTTAGGGTGATATCATTGTTTAACTCACTTTTTATAGACAGTCCTCAATACCACAAAAAAAGAAAATTATAAGATTATATGCAGAAAATTTAAATATCCCCATTGTCTGCATGTATGCAAACTAAATGAATTGAATTTCTATTGCTTAATAAGCAATGGAAATGTCTTCACCTTATGAAATAGAATAAGAAACATCTAGTTTAGTACATTATTTCATTTTTATTTTGAGGAAGGTGCCTATACATATTATCAATGTCCTCATCTGTAAAATATAAGCAATAACAGTATTAATTTTTAGAAAGATTGTGCATAAATTCAATTACTTTATTTCTGAAGATTATTAACACATTTATTGTTGCATGAGTATTCAATAAATGTTAACAAAGCAATAATAAATGATACTTTCTTGGAAGAAAGGTTTACAGTAAATTCGTGTCTATATTGTTATTGAAAAATCCACTAATGACTTCTAAAAGCCTAATTATGACCACAAACATTTAAAGTTATCCAGCTAAGTCATTCTGCTTTAATGTACCATTAACATTTCTGAGGGATGTTATTTGTAAACTCCTTATTTAAAGGTGAAAGTTCATGTACTTTCCTACTCAATTAGAAACGATATAACCATACAAAAATACATTTTTTATGTAATTATATAAGAAAGAAAGAAGGAAGGAAGAAAGGAAGGAAGGAAGGAAGGAAGGAAGGAAGGAAGGAAGGAAGGAAGGAAGGAAGGAAAGAAGGAAGGAAGGAAGAAAGGAAGGAGGAGAAAGAAGAAAGAAAGAGAAAGATAAACAGTTATGATCAATTGTTTAAACTGACAGTTCTATGCCTTCAGTTTGCTAAAAACAGAGACACTGTTAAGACCATCCTCAAATAAATAGTCATCATACTTCTTATCATTTATTGAAGACTTTATTTATCATAACTGTAGATTGTATAGTACATACAATCGATTTGCAGAACATTTCACATGGTATAATATACATTTGTATTTTCTCTGGCTGAAATGTACTCCGGCCAATTATAGTTGAAAAACAAAACAAAAACAAAAATCAGTGGCTTTACTTCTGCTTATATAAACACAGAATAATGTCTTTACTTTCTTGAAGATTTATAAATTTAATTGAATATCAACAACAATTTCAAGTACATGCTTTAGATTTTTCATAGCTTTATGTTACTGCTTGAAAAAGTCTTGTATTTAATTACTGTCATGAATCATTAATTTCAAATAATCTTTTACTTTAGAACACAAGTACCCCAGCACATCCTCAAAAGAGAAATAATATGCAATATTTTCTATGTCAAAGTCGCATTTTAAAATCCTACAGATGTTAATAATCTTATATTGCATGAAGTAATAATCATTTGTCAATTATATGGTGGATGGACCACTAAAAACATCCTTTGTTTCTCATGTATTTCCCTAATTTATTTAAGCACTGGTCTTCAGCAGATCCCCTATCTCCCAACCCTCTCCCTCTTTTCTTACCTAACAACTAAATAACAATTCAGGAAACATGTTCTGGAGCCAGTAATTGTGACTATCATTTTAATTATTACAAATACAAAAACTATGTTCTCATTAAATTTCTGATAATTTCTCTATGGGTTTACAAAAAAAATAAAGCAAAGCTATTTATATTATATGCACAAATGTCAGAGATTTTTAAATAGAATTTAAAAACAAAGGGTACATTTTCATATTAATAGCAAAATTTTAAAAATAATCTGGCAGAAAGTAAATTATGAATTATAAACAAGACTGAACTACCAGTAAACTTCAAAAGATGTGAATCAAACTGCATAGAACCTGCTCTTGTATTACTGCATCTTCCAAATGGTATCTTACTTAATGCCTACTT
Organism: Carlito syrichta; assembly: GCF_000164805.1. Classification (NCBI taxonomy): domain Eukaryota; kingdom Metazoa; phylum Chordata; class Mammalia; order Primates; family Tarsiidae; genus Carlito; species Carlito syrichta. Next base: position 541,457 of record NW_007247755.1, on the reverse strand, counting down.
CAGAATCATGTGAATAACTTGTTAAAAAAATATATTTTTCTTCTGTCTTTCATCAAATCCAATCAATTAAAATTACTGACAGTTGGATACAGAAATCTGTGTTTTAAACTACCTCCCAAGAGAGTCTTATGCACATGTTAGATGAAACACCACTGCTCTTATAAAGAGAAAAGAACACGCAAATTTACTTTAAACATATGTATTAAATTTATATTTATGTGTGTAAATCTATCACTCTTTAAAAGTACTGTAATGACTTGAATATGGTGTATTTGTTCCCATCAAAACTCATGCTCATATTTGATTCCCAATGTAGTGGTGTTGAGAGATGGGTCCCAGTAGGAGGTGCTGGGCTCAAAAGGGTGGATGCTTTACGAGTGGCTTGGTGCCAGCCTTGTGGTAATGAGTTCTCACTCTGGTGAGCCTAGGTCAGTTCTTCAGCAAAAGGGTTAGTTTCTTTGAGTGTTAATGGTCATAAAGCCAGGGTGTCCCTCAGGTTTTCTCTTCTTACATATGTCACCTTCCACTTTGACCTTTTCTGCTATGCTATGACACAGTACAAAAGCTCTCACAAGCCGTGTTTGGTGACTCAGCCTGTAATCCCGCGCCTTTGGGAGGCTGAGGTGAGTGGATTGCCTGAGTCCGCGGGTTCGAGATCCACCTGGGCAGGCGAGACCACATATCTACAATAAATCAAAAAATTAGCTGGGCGTGGTAGTGCACGCCTGTAGTTCCAGCTACTTGGAAGACTGAGGCAGAAGGATCGCTGGAGCCCAGCAGGTCGGGGTTGCGGTGGTTGGGAGCAGCCATTGCACTCCAATCTGGGTGGCAGAGTGAGATTCCAACTCAAAAAAACCCAAAAGAACAAAAAACAAAAAACAAACAAACAAACAAACAAAAAGCTCTCACAAGAATTCAAGAACGTAGCCCTAAATTTCTAAGCCTGTAGAACCATGAGCTAAATAAACCTCTTTTCTTTATAAATTACCCAGTCTCAGGTATTCTGTTATAGTACTAAAAAATATACTAACACAAATACTATAGTTTATACTTTTGAAATTGGGCAACATTTTGAGATGTAATATTATATCTTCATGTTCAGTTAAGATTTGCATGATTATTGATTGAATATTCAAAAACATATTAAAATATGCAATGTATTTAAAATATTTAAATGAATTTACCTAACTAAATTTTCTATACCCAGTGTCTCAGAATAAAGCACATTTTTCAAAATCTGTATTCCTTATTTTGAATTTGTGTTTATTTTGTTTTTTTTTGTTTTGATGAAGAAAAAAATGTATTTAGAATTAAGTGAACTGAAAATGATCAATCAGTTTCAATCGAACAGCAAGAATAATAGATAAATAAATAAAAATATAATGCATAATATTATGCTAGTCTGTTATTTTTGAGAATGGAAAGTGTGGTATAGAAGATATAGTTGGATGTAACGAGATAAATTCCCCTATTTAAGTCTAAAATGAGTGAGCAATTTAAATTCATTTTTATTATATTACAACGACTGTACATTTAACTTTTAACCCAATGAAACATTTTAGAAAATGAGTTGAGATATAAGTAAAATTATAGATACAGTTAATATATGAGAAAAAATGATTAGTATGAAAATTACTAAGATATAGTATTTTAGTAATATCTATGCAAAGAGTATGAATCTTATTAAAAATGGGGGAAAAAATGAACATTTAACAAGTGCTGGAAGCTACTATCAATAACTGGCAAACTTCCAGGCATATAAAATGATATGCTGGGGATTAATTGGCAGAGAGACTGAATAGAATACAATGACTTCAGAGGAAATCTACTTCTCAGAAATGTAGTAAGGCACATGGGAAAAATAACATGGGGAGTCACCTCTGTGAATACATAAATTAAAGACTACATTTGCTTCTTCATCTGAGATGGCAAAATGTCCCCAGGGAAACTTACCTAAGGAGAAAGAAATCTAAGAATTGACATATATGTAGCAATATCCATTTCTCAGATAACATATAAATAAATTTCTATGCATGAAGTGTAGGTACAGCAAAAAAAGAACATAAAAATTTCAGGTTAATTTTTTTAAAAAACTATCTCAAATATCTGTGTAATGACTCTTTTACTGACTTAAAACATAACGTTGTAGAATAATTACATTTTATTAGTTACTATGGTAAGCTAATAATGCCCCCACTCCATGATGCTCATGTACTAATCTTCAGACTATGTAAATATTACCTTAAACAACAAAAAGTACTTTGCAGATTTGACTAAGCTAAAGATTTTAAGTGGGGAGTTTATAACCTGGGTTATTAGGGTGCATTTGACATAATCACAGGGGTCCACATAAGAGGAGGCATATTATCAGAGATAAGAAAGCAATGTGGTGATGGAAACAGAGAATGGAATGATACACTTTGAAGACAGAAGAAGGGGCTATATGCCAAGGAGGCCACTAACAGCTGAAAAAGGCAAGGAAACAATTTTTTCCCTCAAAACCTCCAAAGAAACAAGCTCTGCTCACACCTTGAAACTGATTTCAAACTTCTGACCTTCACAACTAAAAGAGAATAAACTATGTGTTCTTTTAAGCCACTAAAGTTGTGGTGAATTGTTAGAACAGCAATAGGAAACAAATGCAGTTACCAAGCAAAAACTCAATTATTATTAACTCATGGAAAGCCTATAATTTGCTTCCTGTTTATTCTCCCATAGTACTAAGTAACTTGTAATTATCTGAGTTGTAATTTTATCTCTATTGTGTGTGAATTTTTGTGATTAAAGCAGGTATTTCCCTCTAGTGAATTTGTTGAAATTCTACTGCTTTGTTTTGTTTTGTTCTTTCTGCAGGACCTAGTACACTCTACATACATGTTCACATAATTGGCTATCATGTTTTCTAAAGTATTAAGTAAATTTAAAAATATATAAATAAATTTAAAAGCATTAGTAAGCATTATGCTTCTTTAACTTTTACTTCCTGGCACAGAGAAAGAGGAAATTTCTTTTTATAAGGCTAACTGAGACCAATTATGCTATGTTCCCCTAAATACACATACAAAATACAGTTTATAACATTATAGTGTTCTGGTTATCTGGACATTGGTATAGGCTGAAATGAAGATAAAACTTTTACAAAGTGTTAGTGGATTTAAACTTCTCCTTTATTTAAATCACAACAAATTTTTCACAATAAAATATAATTTTGTGGAAGAAAGAATAGAGAATCAAACTATTTTTAGCTATTAATAACAATATTTTTTAAATATGTAAGGGAATTAATTTTTGCACTAGTGTTTTATTCTTCAATGGAAAAGACACGACACAGTTCTAAAACTGAGAAGAAAACAAGAAATGTTTTCAATCTGCAATAAATTTCCAAGAAAGTTTCTGCAAAACCAAGGGGAATACTTCAAACCAATGTCACCCATTCGAGGTGTCTCACATTTCAAAGGAGTAGTAATATTTGTAAACCTACTGTGCTTATTGGATTTGAGTAGCCCATGGGAAGTGTGGTCTCAGTACAAATTTGCAGGCAGTTTAAGAGTTCAACAGCTAGAGAAGTAGTCAATTGCTTTTTTCTGATTAGGAGATGTGAGAAGCATATTTTCATAGCTGCCAGTTCCTTTTATGATATATGTGTATTTTGGATGGTAGAAACTTTTTTTGATGAAAGAAAAGTGGATGGATGAGACATTTGGAATCTGAACTAATGAAAACAAACAATTGGTGCCAAGAACAAAGAAAAATTGAGTTACATATGTATTGTAGAAGTTGCAAATATTGCAGTTAGTGGGATTACAAATTTTTGTGTCAATGTTACTGATTTTATGAGATAAAAATTATATTTAAATAAATACCTGAATTAGTTAAGTACTAACATTCTAAAAATTCCACTCAGCCAAAGGTAGAATAACAGAAAATGGATTTGCCTCCTGCCTAAGACAACTATAAAGCAGGAAAAAATATATAAACAATAAATTACAACACTGGACATAGGGAATGAATGACATTGGTCTCTAATAGGCCCAACAATTGTCTCAGTTTATTGCCTGCAGAGTTGCTTCCTTCAGCAGAAGTGACTTAATGGAGTTTTAAAGGGCCAGTGCCCTGTTTCTTTCCACATTTTTTTTCTTTTCTCTTTTGTAAGCCAGACATTAAATAGTAGAACATTTAAAACCAACTGTATATTTACAGTAAATTAGAATGTGGCTACAAATGCCCAGGAACAGGTGCAGGCTCCTAAAAATTTGAGAAGAACTTAAGTTTCTACCTCAGAAAAGTTCTTGGCACAATGACAGACAGCAACAATTTTTAAAATATAGCAAAAGACAGAAAACTTGGGAAAAAGAGAAAATCTGATTTCCAGAGTTATCACTTCATTATATTGAAACACATACAAAGAAAGAGAAGAAATATAGCACATACAAGGTAAAGGAATAAATCAACAAACAGTACCAGAAAAATAACAGATGGTAGATCTACTCAACAAACACTTTAAAATAATGTTTAAAATATGCTTACAAAACTGAAAGACAATCTGGAGAAAGTTACAGTTACAATATATTAACAAAATAACAATATCAATTAAGAGATAGATAATTGTAAAAGACACCAAAAAGAAAATCTGGAGCTGAAGAGTACAATAATTGCAATGAGAAATCTACTAGAGGAATTCAAAGACAGATTGGAGGAGACAGAAAAAAGAATTAACACTTTGTGAAATCAAAGTAGGATTGCTTGGAGCCAGAAGTTTGAGACTAACTTGAGCAGTACAGTCAGACCCCATCTTTCCACTTTTTAAATCCAGTAATAGGCATAACTACTTGAAAGTCTGAGACAGGCGGATTTCTTGATGCCAGGAGTTCAAGACTGCAGTGACATATGATCACATCACTGCATTTTAACCCAGACAACAAAGTGAAACTCTGTCTCTAAAAAATAAAAAACAAATACATTCAGCAAATTTGAACACAGAACAATGGAAGTGACTGAGTTGAAGTAACTGAAAGAAAACAAAAAAGAGTTGGAGAAAAGTAAACATAGTCTAAGAAACCTGTGGCATGTTTTTAAATGAACCAACATATGCATTCTGGGAATCTCAGAAGGAATGGAGAAAATATTCAATAAAATAATAACTAAAAACTTCCCAAATTAAATAAAAGACATGAATATAATCATCCAAGAATGTCAATTAACTCTAAAGAAATGAATTCAGCACAGCCCACAGAGACACGTTATAATCAAATATATAAAAGACAAAAACAAAGAAGACAGAAAGTATCAAGACAGAAGTGTTTTGTCACATACAAGAGATCCTTAGTAAGATTTTGTGTGGAGATCTCATCAGAAACTCTAGAGGCCAGAAAGCTAAGGGCTCATAGAGTCAAGGTGTAAAAAGGAAAAACAAAAACAAAAACTAAAACTGTCAAACAATAATCCTATATCTGACAAAACTGTCTTTTAAGATGGGGAAGAAATTAACACAAAGATTAAAAACCGAGGGACATAATGATCACTAAACTTTCCTGCAAAAAATGCTCAAAAGAGTCCTGTACATTGAAATGAAAGAAAATTAGACACTGACTAGACACTATATAAATAGATAAAGATCTAAATGAAGAAAAGTACAAGGGTAATTAAAATACTAGTATTATAACAATGGTTTGTAAACACTTTTTTATTTTCTTCATAATTTAAGTGACTAATGCATTATAAAACAGCTGCTTATGTTTAAAGCGAACAGTATATAAAGATGAACTTTTGGAATATCAACAACTGAGAGGTAGAGATTAAGCTGTTGAGGAAGCAGAGTTTATATATGTTTTTAAAGTTAAGATTTGTAAATTCAGAGTAGAGCATTATAACTTAAGGATGATGATGTAATCCTCATGGCAATTGCCAAAAAAAGCCCTCCAAAAACATACACACAAAAGAAAGAAAGAAGTATAAAGTTTTGAATATCAAAAAGGAAAAAAAAAACACACAGAAGAAAAAAATGCAAGCAAAGAGAAACAAAAGCACTAAGACACATAAAATAAATAGCAAAATGAAGAAACAGTTCCTTCTTAGCAATATTTTCTTTCAATGTAAATGGATTAAGCTCTAAGAAGAAGACAGGCAGAATAAAATTTTTTAACTTTCAATTTTTTATTTTAAAGACGTGGGGTACAATTCAGGGTTAAGTATACAAATGTTCATTATGCACGTACCCTTGATGATAAGGTGTGCTCCCACTTCTGCAGGCAGATTCCCACTGCTGCCAAGACCAATTCCCCACCACCATCCTGGCAATTTCCCACTACTGCCAATCCTTTTCTTATAGTATTATGATAATTATATAAGGTTCACTTACGAGTAAGAACAAGTGATACTTAGTTTTTTGTTTCTGTAAATGATCAATAAATATTATAGACTCTGCCGGGCTCAGTGACTCAGCCTGTAATCCCGCGCCTTTGGGAAGCTGAGGTGAATGGATTGCCTGAGCCTGCGGGTTCGAGACCCGCCTGGGCAGCAAGACCTCATCTCTACAATAAACCAAAAAATCAGCCGGGCATGGTAGCGCATGCCTGTAATTCCGGTTACTTGGAAGACTGAGACGGAAGGATCGCCGGAGCTCAGCAGGTCGAGGCTGCGGTGGCCGGGAGCGGCCACTGCACTCCAGTCTGGGCGACAGAGTGAGACTCCAACTCAAAAAATATATATATATACATATATTATAGACTCTAAGTCCATCCAGGTTACTGTGAGGTTCATGATTTTGTTCTTCTTTATGGCTGCATAACATTCCATCATGTATATGTATCACATTTTTTTTTATTGTCTTCTTTTGATGGGCAGCATGGTTGGTTCCATGTTCTTGCTACTATGAACAATGCTGTAATAAACAAAGGTGTGCAGGAATCTTTTTTATAGAGTGATTTTAGACCACATGCAGAAGATTAAAACAAGATCCCTACTGACACCATACACATAAATCAACTCTAAATGGATCAAGACCTATATGAAAAATCTCAAACTATAAGAACCTTAGAAAATGCAGGAGACACCCTTATGGAAATTGGAACTGACAGCCAATTCCTAGCCAAAACCCCATGTGCCCATAACATAAGAGATAAGATAGAGAAGTGGGATCCCAATCCCATCAAACTGATAGACTTCTGCAAAATCAAAGAAACCATCAAGAGAGTTGGGAGACAGCCCACAGACTGGGAAAAAAAAATATTTGCCAACTGTATGTCTGACAAAGGCCTAACATCTAGAATCTACAAGGAACTCAAACATGCCAAAAAGAAAAAAAAAAACAAATATCCCCATTACAAAGTGGGCAAAAGATATGAATAGACACTTCTCAAAAGAAGACACATGAGCAGTCAACAGATACATGAAAAATATTCAGCTTCGCTAGTCATCAAGGAGATGCAAATTAAAACTACACTGAGATACCACTAACTCCAGTCATGATAGCTATCATCAATAGCTAAAAAACAATGGATGCTGGAGAAGATGAAGGGAAAAGGGAACCCCCTTCGACACTGTTGGTGGGAGTGTAAACTAGTACAGCCTCTGTGGAAATGTGGCAATTCCTAAAGAATTTAAAAATTGACCTTCCAAAGCACCCCACGTTCTCCCCACTGGGAATTAATTTTTTTTAAATGATCAATCTAGATGGGCAAGATGTCCACAGAACAGATGGGAGTGTGAGAATCTCTGCAAGGGTGAGTATCCATAAAGACTGCCTGCATGAGTGGCTGTTTGGCAGTGGGTGAGTGAAAGTTCGTCTGAACGGTAACTCAGGATCAAGCACCTGGGACTCTCCTCCAGAAGTGACTGTAACCCACCACTGCCCTGAGATCAGAGTCCCTGTGATGCAGGATTATTTGCCATTCCCAGGGGTCTCTGGGGAGGAGGTAGCAGAGATCAGCTGCTCTTCATCACCTGGCACCTGGTCCACACCACCACCTGAAACACTGCATTGGGCACTAGCAGTGGGATTCATGGAGAAGGCAGACCAAAGATATCTGAGCCTTGCCACTGGCTAGAAGACACTGACCACTGCCATTTTCTCTGTCCCAGGACCAGGCAGAGACCTGCATTGACCTGCACGGTTCTGTTTAGCCTCCAACCTGAGACCCAGAGGTGATCTCCACAACTCTCTAGGATCAACCATCACTGACAGAAAGGAAACTTCAGGAGTGGGCATGGCATGACAGATAACTCATCCCATGCTGGACCAGGCATGGACACATTTGATCTGAGTGGGAGACTTGGCCACAACAGCAGCAGATAAGCTGGGTAAGTCCAGATCTGCTTCACCCTCCTCCCACAGCAATCCATGGGGCAGCTGACCAACACTAAGAGCAACCAAATCAGCCTGCACTGAGAGTGGAGGGGAGGGGCTAGAGACCAGAGCCCACTACCTACAGAGGTGGCAGTCAAAAGTGGTGGCAGTGCTTTGGAAAGGAATCTGAAATTCCAGAAATGGTCACAGAGGAAGATCTTTTTTTCTTCTTCTTCTTTTTTTTTTGTCTTTGTACTAGTTTTTTTTTTTTTTTTAACGGTTGTTCTTCAGTATTTAATTTGTGTATGGGTATTTTCGAGGGCGAGTGAATCATTAGGTTTTTATTTTTGGTTTGTATGTTTTTATTATTTTGTTTTTGTTTATTTATTTGTTTACTCATTAGTTGGTGTGCTTACCTGCTGTCCTTCTTCTTCTTATCTCTCTTGATCTTCCTGTTGTCTCCCTTCTTCTTTTTGTCATTCCTTTTTATTATCTCATTTTGCTTCCAGGGGGCATACATACACTTTGACTGAATGGGCAGATTATAATATGGTGAGAAATGGGTTCCAAGGGACCCACACACCTGTCAGTGAATACTATAGTCTGCAGATAGCTTCTGAACTCACACAGTTCCCCTGCTAACAGCTAAATCAAATCTCAAAACTCCAAAAAGCACAGCCTCCATCCCCAGTCTAGCTTCAAAATTGAACAAATCCAGAGGATCTGCATAAGAAAGGATAGGGGATTGAGCAAACAGAATTAAGGAAGGGGGCAAAAAGGGGAGGAAAACCACCACAAATGAAGAAGAACAAAAGAAGGACCACAGGTTTTATCCAGAACCCTGGGAAGGCAGCATGAGAATACAGACTTCAGAACTCTAACAATGAAGAGCCCCAGAATGACTGTTCTCAAACCACAAACCCAGAGATCAAGATATTAATAGAAAGAATAAATAGAAATGAAGAGAGACAAAAGAAAAGAATGAGGGCATTGATAACTGAGATGATGGCAAAAAAGAATACAGTAAATGAAATAAATAACAAACTGACAAGCATGGAAAGCAGAATTAACCAAGCAGAAAACAGAATCTCGGAGCTTAAGGACCAAAATGTGGAACTAATTCAACTGCTAAAAACATAGAAAAGAAGCTTGATGGAACAAAGCCTTGAAGAGATGGACAATTACATCAAAAGGCTGAACCTTCAATTAATTGGCATTCCTGAGACAGATAAAGAGACAGAGATCCCCCTGAAACAAATATTCCATGAAATTACCCAAGAAAACTTCTCTCATCTATTCAGAGACTTGAAGACTCAAATACAAGAAATGCAATGAATGCCTAAAAGACATCAAATGAGAAGACCAATTCCTACAAACTCTATAAGAACCTCATGATAGAGATAAACTCTCACATCTCAATAATTAGTCTGAAAGTGGACGTACTAAATGCACCACTGAAAAGACATAAAATGGCAAACTGGATTTAAAAAAAAAAAAACATGACACAAAATATGTTGTCACCAGGAAGCTCGACTCACTAGAATGTATGCTCACAGACTCACAATAAGACAATAGAAAACAAATTTTCAGGCATAGGATACAAAAGAAAGCAGGAATTGTGATCTTAATATTAGAGAAAATATCCTTTAAGCTGTAAAAACTTTAAAAAGTCGTAAAATGTCACTGCATAATGGTTAAAGCTTCAATCCATTAACAAGGAATATCCATTCTAAACATATTTGAACTCAACATAGAAGAAAAAACTTTTATAAAGCAGCTTCTAGGTAAATGTAAACAATATACTGGTTTTAACACTATCATAGATGGGGATTTACATATCCTACTAGCAACCCCAGATAGGTCATTGAGACAAAGAATCAACAATGAGACCTGGAACCTCAACTTGACACTTGACCAAATGGACTTACTAGATACCTATAGAACACTACACCCAATAATCACATAAGATACGTTCTACTCATCACCACATGGAATGTACTTCAAGATACACCACATCCTTGGCCATAAATCAAGTATAAACTCCTTTCATAAGATCAAAATACTGCCATGCACCTTCTCTACCACAATGGAATACAAATAAATATCAACACCAACAAAGTTTCCTCAAACCCACAAAGACATGAACACTAAACAGCATGACGCTGAACAACTCCTGGATCAACACAGAAAACAAAACAGAAATAAAAAAATTCCTGGAAACAAATGAAAATGAAGAAACATCTTACTAAAATCTCTGGGATGCCATGAACTCAGTACTAAGAGGGAAATTTATGTCTCTACGAACACACGTGAAGAAAATGGAAAGATCACAAGATAACAGTCAAACAAATCACCTAAAAGAACTGGAAAAACATGACCACCAGAACTCTAAAATCAGAAGAATCTAGATCACCAAAATAAAAGCCACAATACAAGACATAGAAAACAAAATTATAATAGAAAAAAAATCAATGAAACTAAAAGCTGGTTCTTTGAAAGGATGAAAAATATCCATGGACCCCTGGCCAGAATGACCAAGAAGAAGCCCAGATAAACACAAGCAGAAATGCAAAGATCAAGTCACATCTGACCTTAAGAAATACAAAAGATCACAAGAGAGTACTATGTGCACTTGTATGGAAAAAAACTCAAAAGCCCAAATGAAATAGAGGATTTTCTTATGTCACACACCCTCCCAAGGTTGAAACAAGAAGAAATTGAGAACCTGATTAGATCAATAACAACTCAAGAAATCGACTTCATCAAAAGAAAACTGCATACAAAACAACAACAACAACAACAAATAAAAACAAACCAAAAGCCCTGGACCAGATGACTTTCCAGAAGAATCCTACAAAATATGCAAGTAGAAGCTGATGCCAACCCTATTGAAAGTGTTCCAGTCAATTGAGAAAGAACTCTCCCCAAATGATTTTATGAAGCTAAAACCATATTGATAGCCACACTGTGTAAAGTTTCATGGAAGAAAGAGAACTACAGGTCAACATCCTTGATAAACATAGATGCAAAAATTCTCAACAAGATTCTAGCAAACCAGATCCAACAATAAATCTCAGAAATCATCCACGATGATCAAGGAGACTTCACCATCAGACTGCAGGGCTGGTTTGACATCCACAAGACCATGACTATAAACAAATGCATGAACCCATGTAAAAACAAGAACCACATGAATTATACCATCAGACACAGAAAAAGCTTTCGATAAAATCCAGCATCCCTTCTTAATAAAAGCCCTTGAACACCTAGGCATAGATGGAACATAACTCAAAACACAGCCACTCTCAGCCCTCTTTTTCAACATTGTATTGGAAGTCCTAGCTAGAGCAATTAGACAAGTGAAGGAAATTAAGGGTATCAAAATAGGAAAACAGGAAGTTAAGTTATTCTTATTTGCAGATGACATGATTTTATACCTTAAAAATCCAAGAGAATCTGTCAAAAATATCCTTGCACTAAACAAGAACTTTCACAAAGTCTCAGGATATTAAAAAATATACAAAAGACAGTTGTATTTCTATACACCAACAAAACACAGATAGAAATCCAAGTAAAAAACACAATCCCATTCATAATAACCACAAAAAGATGAAATACTTCAGCATCTTCCTAACCAGAGAAGTGAAAGACCTTTACAATGAAAAGTACAACACACTGCTCAAAGAAATCAAAGAAGACACAAATGGAAACATATTCCATGTTCATGGATTAGAAGAACTAACATTGTTAAGATGTCCATCCTACCAAAGGCAATTTACAGATTTAATGCTATATCCTTTAAATTATCAACACAATTCTTCTCAGAACTTGAAAGAACAGGCATATAGACCAGTGGAACAGGGTAGATATTCTTGAATCAAAACCTCAATTTCTCAACCAATTCATCTTTGACAAAGCCTCCACAAACAACCACTGGGGAGAGGAGAGACTATTCAGTAAATGATGCTGGGAAAACTGGCTGACCACATGCAGGGGACTGAAATAGGACCTCTACCTATCACCAAATACAAAAATCAACTCTAAGTGGATCAAAAACCTAAATGTGAAACCTCAAAGTATAAAAATGCTAGAAGAAAACTTAGGAAACAACTTTATAGATTTTGGAAGAGACAACTAATTCCTGATCAACTTCCCAAAAGCGAAAACCATAAAAGATAAGATAGACAAATAAGACCTCATTAATCTGAAAAACAAAGCAAAAGAAATCATCAAGAGACCAGGAAGACAACCCACAGAATGGGAAAAAATATTTGCCAACTGTAAATCTGACAAAGGTCTAACATCCTGAATCTACAAAGAACTCAACATGCTAAAAGGAAAAACAAACAAACAAACAAAACCCTATTAAAAAATGGGCAAAAGATATGGATAGATACTTTTCAGAAGAAGTCATATCAGCAGCCAACAGATACATGAAAAGTGCTCAGCCTTACTAATCATCAATGAAATGCAAATTAAAACCATACTGAGATGCCATCTAACTTCAGTCAGGATGGGCATCATCAATAACACAAAGAGCAACAGATGTTGGGGAATCTATGGGAAAAATTGAACACTTCTGTGCTATTGGTGGTAGTGTAAACTAATATAATCTCTGTGGAAAACAGTGTGGCTATTTCTAAAAGATCTAAAAATCAACCTTCCATATGACCCAGTGATCCTTCTTCTGGGAACACACCCAAGGAACTCAAATCATTCTGCAAATAGATACCAGCACCCACATGTTTATTGCAGCATTATTCATAATTGCAAAAACATTGAACAAACCATGCTGCCCATTGAAAGTGGACTAGATTAAGAAAATATGGTAAGTTTACACAATGGAATATAATGCAACCATTAAAAAAACAAAATTATGAAGTTCACAGAATCTTGGATGGAATTACAGTCTGTAATACTCAGTAATTTACCATAGAAACAAAGATCTGAGAACTGTATGTACTCACTCATTAGCAGACCCTGAATATTTATTATACTATAAGAAAGAGATTGACAGTAGTGGGACACTGCCAGGAAAAAGGGGAACATAACATCAATAAAAGCACCCCCAAGTATGTTGACTACTTATGTACCTAACCCTGAATTGTACCCCACATATTTAAAATAAAAATAAATAAATAAAAGATGATCTAGCTATTGCTGTCTGTTAGAAACTACATTATGAGGTCTGACAATTAAGTTCAGAAACTCATACTAGAAAAGTGCTACATAACCCATTGCTGAATATCACTATGGTCACCTTTGAAGTATCCCCTTTGGAAGCTATGCACCAATGCCAGAGGCTAGTCCACCCATCAAAATAATTTTGGAACTGTTTTTCTATTTTTCTGGGATGATATTCAGGGTTGTGGTCATATTAACCTTTATGTCCTGAATGTCATCAAAATGCTTTTCTTTCAATATTTTCTTTATCTTTGGGTAAAGAAAATGTCACTGGGAGACAGATCAGGTGAGTAGGGATGGTTATTTGTTTACTGGCTAAAAATTTCCTCAAAGACAGTGCCATGTGAGCTAGTGCATTGTTGTAACGCAAGAACTTCTTTGGGACCATTTTTGCACAATCCTTTCTCATGCCAAGATTTTCAGTTATGATTTTTCTAACTCTTTCTCTATTGATGTGTATTTGGTCTGCTATGCTTCTCATAGTCAGAAGATGATTATGACGCTTAATTCATTTATATTTTGCATTGTTTTGGTCAGTTCTGCTTGTTACTAACCATCTCAACCTCTATTTATCAGTAATTCCTTCTCTCGCCTCAGAAAAATGTTTACTTCAATTGTACACTGCCTTTTTCTTCATGGCATTATTCTATAACTAGCAAGGGTTGTAAATCTGTACCACTAATTTTTTAATTTAAAAAAAGTCTTAAACCTGTTAGCTTCACTAATGAATTCTATCAAGTATTCAAAGAAGAATTAACACCATCCTTCTCAACTTTTACAAAAAAAATTAAAAATAAAGTCAGCATGAGCTGCATACCAAAGGCAGAAAAAGATACTACAAAAAAAAAGAAAGCATAGATCCACATTTGTTTATAAAATTTGATGTAAAATTATCCACAAAATTATAGCAAACTAAATTCAGCAGCACATAAGCACAGTTATACACCATGGCCACATGGGATTTACTGTTGTGTTAAAAAGATAATTTAATGTATAAAAATTAATGCAATACACCACTATAACTGAATGAAGGGGGGAGGAACGTGATTATTTCAATTGATGAAAAAAAAGCATTTTACAAAATTCAACATATTTTAATAATTTAAACTACAATGTTTAAAATAAAGATAGATAATATGAATTAACAGCATATTAATGCAGGAGAAAAGATAAGTTATTTGAAAGACATGGCAGTATCAACTATCCAAAATGCAACACAGACAACAAAAGAGAATTTTCAAATATTTGTGTAAATATACACAGAGAAGAATATACTAAACCATTTCAGCTAATTAAGATTGGAGGGAACTTCTAATATCTACTTTATATTAAATTGCATTCTTGTAATTTTATTAGTGGATCACAATAGTTTTTATCTCAAAAAAATACACAAGCATAAATATAAATGATGGTTTCTTCTTTTTTCAGTATTTTGCCTCTGGTGAAATTTAATTCAATATGATTTCTCATTATAGAAATCATTATGTAACGACAGCAGGCTTACTTATCTTGCTTCTTTTCAAAAAAGTAACTGCACTTACCTGCTGATGATGTAACTTGTAAGGTATCTAATGGGGAGTGAGGGGAGAAGTCGAGTAGGCTATTGTAAAACACAGATGTTCTCTAGTTCTCTAATGTAAAGAGATAGTAGATAGACGAACGATAGATGGATAGATAGACATAAAATGCATGGTTAGATAGACAGATAATAGAGGATAAAAAGACAGATTTGATAGATGATCAATTTTAATTTTTTTTGTTTTTGTTTTTGCAAAATTTCTCATAAATTGCGCCTGGTCAAACACATCTTACAAATTTTTTCTCTAACCTTATATCTATACATCAGATTGTATTATTATTATTTATTTATTTATTTATTTGAGTTGGAGTTTCACTCCGTCACCCAGACTGGAGTGCAGTGGCCGCTCCCGACCACTGCAGCTTCGACCCACTGGGCTCTGGCGATCCTTCCACCTCAGCCTTCCGAGTAGCCGGAATTACAGGCACGTGCTACCACGCCCGGCTGATTTTTGACTTATTGTAGAGATGAGGTCTCGCTGCCCAGGCCGGTCTCGAACCTGCGGGCTCAGGCAATCCACTCACCTCAGCCTCCCAAAGGTGCGGGATTACAGGCTGAGCCACCGTGCCCGGCA